>NC_026151.1:7308475-7368118 GCF_000512975.1 Sesamum indicum
GGTCGTCCGGTCTCTTAAAAAAAGGCGATTTTCACCCCCTACTGGGTTTTGCATGTCGCAAACAGCCCACTTTGTAGCCCGATTGACGGTTCGAGCGGTCCGACCGGGCAGGCTGGGTTGGGTTTTACAATACTCGTTTCTACAACTCATATATAGTATGCATCAATATTTATATGAGTGTGCTTGCAGCTTGGCTATGACATAGATGGCAAGGAGCTTGATGATCTTTTTGCACGTTTCAAAGATGTCGCAGGAAATAAGAAGGTAGTTCAAATTCTCTCCTTGTTGCTGAATTCTGCAAGAATGATATGATGAGAAAAAGAATCTGTTTATTATTTTGGCTCAAATTTTTTAGGATCCTAAAGTAAAAAGGATTAGGATAAGCATGGGTGAGCACTGGAACCTGTTTTTTTTTATTGATTCAACCTGATACATTAAATTCTTTAGTAAACAGTAATTCTTTTAACTTTTTCCTGGAAATCATTGGTTGGCTTTGATACTGTTTTTCTTGTCTTTGCCTCTTGACTTTTCAGTCATTCTAACAAGTAACTGGCCTTAATAACCAACATATAGCATTTAACATTCTTGGTGCATGAATGTGATTCATGTTTCACCTGGTAATGTGGAGATATTTGAGCATACTTGTTTATACTATGTTGATTTTCCAGATTATCACCGACGATGATCTAATTGCCCTAGTATCTGATGAAGTTTTCCAGCCATTAGTTGTTTGGAAACTTGAAGATGTACAGGCATGTCTACATCCTACTTGTTTCAGTTTAATGGTTGATCATTCAATATAATTTTGGAAAAATAGGACGGTTCATCCAAGTCCCAATGGGTGTCTCTCATTGACAGGTTACTTGTGGATCTCTTGGCCTTTCAACTGCAACAGTCAAACTAATTGATGCGAATGGTGATGAGCATATTTCTTGTTCGGTTGGAACAGGGCCAGTCGATGCAGCATACAAGGCGGTTGATCTTATTGTTAAGGTCTGCAACTTCAAGAAATTGCAGTTGCTTGTACATTGTTTTGTCATGCTAATTTGAACAAGTTGAAGCTGGAAAAATAAGAATGGTTCTCATGCTCTTGTGTTGCTATAAAAGTCAATTTTGAATAGACAAACATACGTATGCATATAACATGTGTGAAGTTAGTTATTTTGAACTTCCATATGATAGTTTTTGCTGCAGTTGAGTTGCTTTACCAAGTTGTTTATGTCAATGAAGTTCCTTAAGTAACTTACACTTCTGGAGACCGTATAATAAAGATATCCATTTGTGTGCAATCCCAGATGTAAACTAAAAAATTTGAGTCATTTAGACCAGGATTTGTTGGCTGAGTTGAGAGTACTCAGTAGCTCTCTGATTACATTATTACCTTTATCCTGACTCCACGGTTCGACCTCTAGATTCTTTTATTAGTTGGGTACTCATACATATCTCAGTTCTTTTGATATCTTAAACCAGCATTGCTAACTAGTTTTTCCACTTTCTTGCAGGTTCCTGTCACACTTCTTGAGTATACCATGAATGCAGTGACTGAAGGCATCGATGCTATAGCCACAACAAGGGTTCTAATTCGTGGAGAAGATAGTATTACCTCAACCCATGCTTTGACTGGAGAAACTATCAACCGGGCATTCAGGTAAGAAAATATTTCACAACTTTTTATTCCAGAATAAAAAAGTAAAAGAAGAAGAAGAAGAAGAAAAGATAACAATCAGAGTGGCATTTTTACTCTTCAGAGTTGAAAAACATTGTTTCTTCTCTGCAGTGGAACTGGAGCAGCAATGGATATCGTTATCTCAAGTGTTCGAGCCTACGTTGGGGCACTGAACAAGCTACTGGGCTTCAAGAATCGCGTAGAAACCGAGGATCCCAGTCAAAGCAAGGTGCTGAATGCATATAAATGAAGTAATAGTAAGGTTATTAGCAACTGAATCAGAAATCCGTTGTGAAAATAATTAAAGATTGTAGTATTTATGAGTTAGTACTAAATTTAGCACCAAAAAATTGTGTGCTAGCCTAATTTTGGTTATGTTGTATGCTCCAACTCTTATATAAGTTTGATGTATTTATTGTTTTGATGGATGTGTAGTGATATAAATACTGGATGAGAAAAAATAAATAATGTAAGATTCAGATTCCAATAGGTGCATAATAGAAACAGAATTATTACCTTATAGTTGGACCATTACAACTTCTAATTAATTGTAGACCAAAAATATGTCTGGCAAATTGCCAAGTCCAATTTATAAAAATCATGAATTTTATAAATGATGTCATACTTTTCTTTTTAAAATTATAAATCAAGAAGGTAGAAGGGAAACATTGTGAATTTAAAGCGAATGTCCTATAAGAATTTGGTGATTCATTCGAAGTAATGCCCAACAACTTATTGGATTGATTGTTTTGCTATTTTTGTGTTAAATATATTTTCTCTTTAAAATTGTTTTGTCTAAATTACACATAGGCACACAACGCAAGGTCGTGGATATGATGGTGATCGAGAGATATGCAGTTATTATTTTAATTATTTAAGTTCATTATCAATTAATTAATTGAGTTGACATTATTTTCTTTTTAAAGAAGAGAAATTTGGGCTCGAACCTAGATTGTGCTCGACCCCCCAACGCTCATTCTACTAAAAAGAAATAAATATTCAAGCTTGATAGTTGCTAAATAGAACATCAATAATCCTATTTGTTCATATTTGCGTGGAGGTCTCATTTCACAGATGTTAGTGTTTTGATGCTAGTGCATGTAAAGAGATGCTTGTCATGCATGATTGCATATTTTCTTTTTCTTTCTTTTTTTTTTTATGGTGGAGTCGTAACACTAATTAAGATATATATTTCTTTTAATTATGATAGTCATTAAACTTGAAACAACATTATGATATTGTATCTCATGTATTGCACTTTGAATTCTTTTCTTATTACAATGTGGTCATCATAGGAGATATTTTGAATACAATAATATTTTAAGTATAAAAATTGATTTAAAAAATACATTATCTATCTAGTTGAATATGAGATTTCTTATGCTTTTTACTGTTTTTGTCTTTGAAATTTCTTGTTGGAGATTGAATGGCTGCATTATCAAGTAAAATAAACATAGTAAATTTGGATTTTGAGATAAAAATGCGCTTATGATAACACAATACAGAGGATGTCATAAATTTTGATACTGTACTTTATATTGGTTTGCACTTAAGGTACATAGTCTTTGACCTGAGATAGTATCAATTTTGATCTTATAATTTTTAAACATAACAGAAATAATACAGTTACTGTTCATTGATTAAGCTGAACACACTTTTGAGATAAAACTAAACCTTCATAAATTCATAGCTTGTTTTGAGCTCCTTGTCACCGGGTATTCCAAACCCTCGATTTACGAACTTCTACCAACCACAATACCACAACAGATGATCCACAGGTACTTGACTCCTTCAATTACAGACAACACAACCATAACCTAGAAAGTACTTCAGAATAGAAACTTCATAAAATTCTGGACAAACAGATTAAACAAAAACCTAAACTTTTATTGAAGAAATATCACACACACACACACACATATACATATATATATATATATATTTTTTCTCTACTGGAGGAGATAACTCTTTAACCAGAGGACTGGATTCTGAAGGAAAATCCCCATACATTGAAAAACTAGACACTCAAAAATTCTTTAGAGGATTTTATAGCTATATTAATAATTAAAAGAGTTGGAGAAATTTTCAATGATTCCCATTTGCTTTCTAGTTTCTTATTTATAATAGTTCATGGACTTTAAATTCGGACTTCAGATTTGTGTTAGATACGTCATTGAGTTGGTCGTCTGCTTTGGCTCCCACTTTTCAGATATGACTATTATGCTTTGTTGGCAACTGCTTTTCCAACTGTTGCAATCCTATTTTTTCAGACTAGGCCTGTTTTATTTGTTTTTGTCAATAGTAATTTTTTTGATTTTTTAAATTTTGAGGTTTTAGCTTTATCCTGTAAAATTTTTTTAGTGTCTTTCACCTTTCTTTGGTTAGGATTCAGATTTCTTTGGGTCACTTAGACTTTTGTTCCAAACAAATAAATAAAAAATAAGTCAATCGTAAATGTAGTTTTTATTTATTTATTATTAATATCTATAAATTCGATAAATTTTAATTGATGAAAAGATTTATTTGTTAGAATAAAGCAAAGCTTTTTTAAGCTATAGATATTTATGTAATAACACCAAATTTGATGGAATTTAATTATTATTATTTTTAGGGATAATTACACTCCCCTCCCTTGAGGTTTATTTTAATTACACAGAGACCCCTTGTAGTTTGAAAAATTACACCTAGTACCCTTACTTTTATTTTGGAAAAAATACAAGCAACCTCTTATGATATTGCAAATGAGCAAGTTACCCCCTTAAGAAAAAAAATAGAGATTTACCTCCCTATATTTTTTAAAATACAATAATTTACTCCCTATAATTTTTAAAATGAAGCAATTTACCTCCATGTAATTGATCACTTCTGTCAAGTGTTTTGACATCTTTTAGAATTGGAGGTATTAGGTGTTACATGAAATTTATATGTAATTAGATAAATTTTAGGATATCTTCGTGTAATTAGATCAAATTTCGAGCAGTGGTGTAATTATCCTTATTTTTTATTTATATATATTTTCTCTCATTAAATGAATTATATAGATTTTGTGCTTGCTCGCTCGCTCTCGGACACTTAGTCATGGCAAATTTAGGTCCTACTGATGCTAGTGCCGCCAAAATCGAACCTGGCCTTGTTGAGGCTACTGTTGCAGCGCCGTCTCAGGGGAGATTACTGTTTTCCGAAGAGTCAGGCGGCTGCGCTCCAGGAGACGCAGCAGATGCTTCTGATGATTCTGGAAACAACGGTAAGCACTTTCCCGGACAAGAAGACACCCGCCCCGTCGTCGTCCAAGAACCTGGTGCATATGACACCGACTTGCCTAACAAACCGAAGATGGGTGTCCCAGCAATTATAGAACAAACTACAGCCAAGATACAAGAAGAAGAGCAGGTTCAGTGTTCGGAGAAATGCGCGCTTAAGAATCCAATGATTGACGACACTGCATTTATCCAGGTTTCCCTTCTCGGAAATGGGAAATGTGATGGTGACGGTAATGGTACCGAGAGGAATAGGAAGCCGGAAGAAACCAAGGAGATAAAGGAGAAGAAGCCTAAACGAAGAGGAGGAAGGGCTAGGAAAAACAAGGACTTTTTGAACTTTACCCCCAATGAAAAGAATGAGAAGAGACTGCAGTATTCAAGAAAGGAGATGGAGGCTCTGAGGTTTCAGGAGTTGGAAGATCAGAAGAAGAAGTGGGTTGAGGTGTATTGCGGTCTCGGTCAGCAGGTGGCTCAGGAGTATGATGGACTGGCCGAATTGGCTAACATTCATCAGAAGCATGGTGTGCCGAGCTTTGACTTTGATCCTCGGCCCCAGTTCCTGAAATCAGCTAATTTGGGTATGTTTTTCTACTATTAGTATTATACATTTTATTCTTATGTTTTGTTTGGGATTTGTTATGCTTCAACCAAGATCTTTTGCTACCTTGTTCAATGAAGAGATGACTCTCACTGGGGCACATTCTTGTTATTCCTATTACTTGTTATTTGATCTTCTTGATCTACATTCTATAAATTGTATGGCAAATTTGTTATTTCTTTGGTGGATCATCCTTCTGAATATTTGCTCATGTTATCCATGTTTCTAGTGTTGTGCTTTGTATTTTTCGTAAGGTGCTTTATTTGGTGGAAGTGTTCCAGAAAAGATACTTCATTTTGTGATAATTGCAAACTAGATTGAGAATGCATGATGGAACTATGTAAGGGATCAAAGATCAAATGCGATAATTACTCTAGAGTTGCCTTATAGCAGTCCAAATCAGACAGAACATCTTTGCGGGTGCTTCAAATTTTGAATCATCATTTTTTATGGTCAAGCATGCTTGTTTAATCTCTACCTTTATTTTGTTTTTGAGTAAGCTTTATCTGGAGTCTTAAAAAGGCAATTAATTTAAAGCTGACAGCTAATCAAAGGTGTATCCGTTATCTTCATGGTGTGTGTCTATATATTATCCTACATCTTCTGTCATCTTCTTTTCTTTTCCTATTTCTCCTCTCTTGCTCATATCTGTTTATTTTAGGCTGTTAGATTATGGGAATAACCTATATGAATGTTGATCCTTCTTCGTCCCTCCCTCTAAGAATTTGCTTGCATCTTTTCTTTTCTTCTCTAAGTTGTTTTTGTTGTGTGTGGTGGGGGGAAATGGTGGTTGTTTTGAGGGGTGGGTGGGGTGGGTTCCTGGTTTTTAATTCTTTTGCCACATGTGTTACTCTTGTTTATCAATTTGATGTTCTATTTTTCTGTGTTTGGCGGTATTATGACTGCAACGGGAAATAGAAACCATCTAAATATCTTTGTGTACTAAAAAATGACCTAGTTATAACCTTGTTTGTGAAATACCGGAAATATATCTTTAGTTTGCTACTAAAAATAGAATCAATAGGACTCTTATCCCTGCTTAAGTGCATAATTGCCTAGTTTAGCGCATTGGGATTAGGAATCAGTATCCTGTATGTGGATCATTGTATAGCTATGCACTGATTTTGAACCAAAAATATATAGGAATTTACATTTGTGAATTTGAGGGTGCTAGGTGCCTTCTCTTGTAAAATGAACAGAAATTTGATTTGGAATATTGAGTAGTTATTACTTGAATGATGGAAATTTGGTTTTTGGATGTCAGATGATCAACTTGTATAATTTTCTTTCAGTTTCAGTATCTTTGTTTAGTTATATGATAAGATTGCACTAACATTGCATACATTTTTCAGGTGAAGACTGCCTGAAGTTTGCTGATAACCAAGCTGAAAATTTGAATACATCAGATCCTGCCTCCTCTCCTCCTTATATTGATGAAATTGACTGCTCGGTTGTGGAAGGAGAGTGCAGCCAAGATGATGATAGTGATGAAGACTACAGTAGCATTCAGAGGCCAGCCTTTTTGGTTAAAGGAGAACCTGATTTTGATTCTGGCCCTCCCCAAGATGGACTTGAGTATCTTAGGCGTGTAAGGTATCATTTAAGCTTCCAAGATTGTGTGGTAATGCAATTTGTCTGAATGTTTTCTTTGTGGTTTTACTGAATGTTGTCACTGAAGATCTACGTAATGCATGCTGGGTCATTCTTTTGCTTGTGTATGTTGTTTCTGTTACTATAGAGAAGAATGATACACCTTGTTGGTTTTGTTATTTTCAAATACTTAAATATTTAAGTATTTCCCGGTTTAGTTTCTCCCAATAGAAACAAACAACACAAAATTGGGCTAATTTTCTTATAAATATCAATTTTGTGGTTGTCATGGAGACATATATCATTGCCATCTCAAGTGTAATAATTTTATTTCATGTTAGTTGCATTACTAACAATGGTATATATAAGCATTTTTGCCAATTTTAGTTCCACTCAATAGAATAAACAACCGAAAATAACTGCTAAAAGATTGTGGCTTAAATCTCGTATATAAATCAATTTTCAGTTTATAGTGACGTATGTCATACCATCTCAAGTGTAATAACTGCTATTCCATTTTTAGTTGCATTAATAACTCTCTAGAATACTGATCTTAGTACTGCTGCTTGGTGTTATCATTTAGACAACAAAATGCAATAAATCACAATGGTAACAATGGAGCTTTTTAGGGCTAAAGTGGCATTTTGCGATGAATTCCACCCTTTTTCCAGGAAAAGATAGAAAAGCTTACTAGTGTTTCAGGTACTTTATTGTCTGGAAACCAACCTTTTACTTGATGTATTTACATGTTATGATTATGTGATACTGTTTGGTATGACTCGCTAAACTTTTGCATCTGTGGTTGTGTTTTTTTTCATTTCTTTCTGTCCGAGATTTAGCTTGTCCACTCATTTGAAACTGGATATCATCCAGAAACAGCTCCAGCTCATGTCTGAGAGAAGGCATAGCATTCCGGTGTAAGAAAGAAATAACTTGTAGCCCTAGAAGATACTTGATGCCCTTAGTTTAGAGAAGTGGTTGGTGGGCTAACATGACGATACATACTTAATATATGGGCTTGAGAATTGGTTTAGACCTCGCAAGTTCGACATGAGATCTTCTGAATTGCTTGGGTTTTTGAGTGAGTCAAAGGTAGGGCTGATGCCTATTAGGGACTATACCAATGAGAAAGATGTGGTGCAAAGAGTTGTCTTATCTTTGATATAATAACATGCCGTTGTTTGACGGATTTACATCTCGATACTATGCAATAAAGAAGTTTAGACTGGTGTTCGAATTGGGAAGATATTAGAAAATATTCAAACTGGTTTTCAACCTGGGGGGATTTATGAAAAGATCCGAACAAGTACAGGTATTAATTGTATTGAGGTGTTATCAGATTAGTTGATTGGTTATCATAGTACTGCTGGCTCCTTTATTCTAGTTAGATTGCTCGTCATAGATTGACCCTACGTGTTTGAAACTTAATTGACGTAGAAGTTTGGCAATCTGTGATGCGGACAATTATCCATGTGTAACTTTTTCTTGAAGGAGGACCTCACAGTGATTACTATTTTCATTTTCTACTTTGAAAATAAGTGTCCTGGGACCTAATTCATAAGTGCATTACTTGTTTTATAGGTGGGAGGCTGCTAGAATCCCCAAGGTAACAGTTGCTAAGGTTAATATAATCAAAGAACAAAGTCCCTATATGCCTCAAGTTCCTGACATCATGATGTGCCCGGAGCACTTATTGCCGCTCAAACAGTGGGAGGACAGCTTTCTTGACGATTTTTCAGAGCTGAGACTGGTAAATATTGTTGATCCTTCCTTCTTTTTTGTTATGGCCTTAGTTTCTCTTTCGATGGATTTTCATTTGATTTGCATAAAGTGAGGCCTTACATACACGTCTTTGTCACTCAAACCATATATAGGATGCCCCACAGAATGAGGAACGAGTCGAAATATTGTGACACTTTAGTGCTCATACTTGAATAAAAAACATGGAGCTTGAGTCTCGAGAGGCTAGTCAATTATCTATTTGTCAAATATCTATGTAGACAAAACTGACATGTATTAAAAATACTCACATTCAATTGGAAGCACAAGAAACTAGTTTACTCTGTCTCTATAAAGTAGAAGAGAACCAAGCATCAATTCACCGAAGGAAGCATGTTGGTGGACCAAGGGCAAGTCATGATCAGACTCATCAAAGCTTGGCTCCACATTGAACTTTTATTCGATCACCCAAGTTTAGCCATAGGCAGCTGGGCCACTCAGTTGTCCCATCAGCTATCGCTTTATCATCATGAAGAATTAGTTCTTATAAGCTGTCCAGACTTTCTCAAGATTTGACAAGATTCTTTGCCACTGATGAAAGAACAATTGATTCGCCGAAAGTGACGATGAGAACTAGTTGGAGATAGAGCACTAGGATGATTTGAATTTAGATAAACTGGGAAAGATAACAATTCAAGTCCGAAATGGTAGTGAAAAATGTATTTAAGTATTGGAGAATGTAAATACAAACATAAGTCGGTACGCACAAGATGCAATAAAAGAACCTACAAGTTGCTTTTACAGAGTTAGTAAAAGAATCAACTACTAAATATAAATTGACAAGTCGACCAAGAAATGATTTTATTTCAAGTGAGTAGAAATGTAAAGTTTATATTTCTTTTTGCATGTCTGTATTTCTCCACGCAATTCTTTGCTTATGAGCAAGTGAACATAGAGTTATTTGTATATGTGCAAACACACCAAGATTGAAGAAGAACCAAATATGGCAACCATCCTTCTTAAAATAAAAGAAACAACTTTTAATTAAGATTATAATCTTATCTTCACAAATAACATTTTCTAGCTTGTTCATGCTGTAAAAAGAATAAAACTACCCTTAAAGAACACTAATAAAGAAATATAATAACCTTAGCAATTGAAATATGTTGTATCTCATAATATAAAGAATTTAGTGATCCCATTGGTTCTTAATTTATTACAATCTTATTGCATAAGAACCGAATGTTTTTCAATGTGTTTATTTTCCAATTGACAATTGTACTTTTCATCCCACTGGATAGAAGGTCCACATATGTAGTCCAAAGTTAGACTGGTTCAATAAATTTAGTCCCAAGTTCAAAAATCATGCACGAAGCCTTTTTTTTTAAAAAAACAATAAATTAAAATCTACCGTTAAGAAACAAATGTATACAGTTAGTTTCCCTTTTCTTTTTCCTTCTCTTTTGGAGTATGAAATGTATATTTAAAGATTTTTTTGTCAAAATCCACTTTTAAATATAAAGGAGGACAAAATAGAAACTAGTAACATCCAAGAAGATATGAATTTAAATAAATAATTGTAGCTTGTTTCACTTTTAGATGATGTGAAAATTATTTTTTACTAAGTCACATGATTTTATCTATGACACATTGTAGAAACTACTATTTAATAATTATGAATATGCCATAATTTATTATAGTTTTCATTTCTTAATGGCATAACATAATTTCTTACTTATGTCTACATTCGGTTTCCACTTTGAAATAATTTTCAAATTGAATATCATTATTAAGATGAAGTACAACTCCTAGAATATAGTATTTACACTAACGGTTTGACCAAAAAGAATCAGAGCTGTTTAACTATTTTTTAATGCATGTATTATGTTTGTATAATCTGAGTTTTTACTGGTGGAGATTATTACTTACATGATCAATTAATTTGCACAATAGTTGAAAAATGTGTACAGTATATGTATGGGTGAATAATTAGAAGTTACTTGCTACTCTGAATTGAACACTTGATGCTCATATCATACTTGTTAAACAACATACTTAAATTTTAAAATATTTTATATTTTTCTTCACGGTTATTTTTATTTGAAATCTAAATTATGCATTAAATTATTTATAAGTATTGATATATATTTTACAATTGATAGATACAGATTTTAATAATTTTGAAAATATTAGTTATTACTGCATAGTTATGTCTATCTTGTATCATTATATCATAATTGTTAATTAGAATTATGTAGTGAAGCATACAAAATATGTTAAGATAATCCTCTAGCATATTAAGTACATGAATAAAGCGTGTTCGTGCTGTATCGTATCATGTCCATGTACATGCATCATAGCCGGTTAATACTTTTAAAATATTATTTTTGTTTAAAAAATTAATACTACCGTAAATTTATAAGTATGAGACAATACTATTATTGAAAGCTAATCTTATTTTTCCAATTTATATGTGCATGTTTTAGGCATTGAAATATTAAAAATTTCAGAATACGTGTTACTTATATAAATATATAAACTATTTACATTATTTTTTTTAATTTATAAATATCAAGTTTATGTATTATATGCACGTATAAATAACTTATACATATTTTTTGTATATGTAACAATTATACATAAAATATACAAAAAAAAATTAAAATAATAATAATAATAGGGGGGGTTTGAAGTGAGTTCAGGCAACTCGGATCCGCCCCGGACCCATTTAAGGCCTCAAACCCCACCCCAACTGGGTCTGGTCCTACCCGGATGCATTGCCATCCCTACACATAATAAAGAATCCACCCACAAGTATTGGTATTATAAATAATCCATTGTTATGCCATTTCCCCTTTTGATTGAACTCGAATTACAGAATTTCCTTTCAGATATTCCAGAATTATTTGCAAAGTGTGCAATTGTTATGTCCTTGAGCCATTCATGAACTCACTGCTCAACCGAGAGCTATCTATTACATTGGGTCTTGTATGAGATAAATAAATTAGATGCCCTACGAGTCTTTTGATAGTGGCCATCTGCAATTGTATTTCGATCTTCATTTCTTCTAACTTGTGCTTTTGTTCCAGCGGATACTAGGTCAAGATCCCTACTTTCTGATCTCTTTCTACGAGTCTAGCACATTTTCTTTGTGATACGCCTTTGTTTAGGATATGACACCTCACTTCCAAGTATCACAACTTTCACTAACTTTTTTAATTTCGAACTCCTTCGCCAAATTTTTCTTTATTTTTGGCTTTTTGACATGATATCTTGACTTAAAATAATGCTACCACATATACCAACACAGAAGTAAGCTGACATTCTCTAGATTGCCCGTCCCATCATTAGCATTGTCTTTGTAAACCTACCACACCATGCTCTTGGTAGTTGTTTCAGACCATCAAATGGCTTCTTGAATCTGTGGACTTTGTTCTCTTAAACTCTCCCTTTACTCCCAATGTTAGCAGCATGAAAGCATCTTCCACCAAACCTCTTAGAAACTTTGTTCTTGTGTCAAATTCGTATTATGCTGAGGATGGAATTGTTTGAGAAAGGCTGTAGCTTCAAAGATTTAGATACATAATCTTCAGGAGACTACTTAAAAAAAAGGCTAGTTTAAAAAAAAGAATTAGAAAACATTCGCAGTCCCACGGGCAATTGCTTTGGAACCATATGAGAAATACAAAGAAAGAATTTTATATAATCGGTAATGAGATAGTACAATGGAAGATTCTAAATAGGCTTAAGTTGAACTGGTCAAAGATAATCTTGTCTTGATAATATTGTTGAACCTACCAGTATCATTCACATAAAAAAGAATCTACCGTTGAGCGTGACACGTGATCTTGAACAAGAAAAACTGAAGGGGGTGTATGTGTATAACAAAAATATGTAGTTTTAGCACCGTGCAGTGCAAGATTTGCTATTGTATCTTAACATTGCCATATGGAACTGAAAACATCTATCTTCTTTCAGGCTTTTATGCGTATTGATCTTCAGGGTTCCGGTGAAGAAAATTCAATCAAATTGCAATCTGTTCAAGTAGAAGATATTTTGGTTCAGATGCTTGAAAGTGCTAGCTTTGAGAAATTTGATATAACATCTAAAGATGATTCCAGCTCCTCCGAAGCTTCCTGCAAATTGGAGGCAAATGATACCAAAGTTGATCCACATTCTTCTCAAAAACACAGTATCATAAGTGATCCACCTACCCTCTCTATGATTTCGAAAATGGATTCTGCTGCTCGAATTTCAATGCTAAAAAGACGAATAAGCTCCATAGAGAAAATGAACAGATTACCTCTCAATGATAGTTTATGGTTGTTTGCACTTTGTGCTGCAGTGGATTGCCCCCTTGATGCCGACACAAGTGCAGCCCTTAGGTCTCTACTCCGAAAGTGTGCAAGCTTGCGAGCTGCAAAAACAGAAGTAGACGACGAAGTTATTATTCTAAACATTCTTGTGACTATATCAGGGAAATACTTTGGACAGTTAGAGAAGTAACTAGGATAAGGTTTCCACCTGAGGCTTCCAAGTTGGATCAAATTTCATGCATTACTGGTACAATTAGCATGTAGAAGATGCATTTCTGAGCTGTCCCATTTTCCCCTCTTTTTCTTCCCTATCATTTGCTACAGCTTTTCTCCTTTCTCAAGTATTCATAAGAAAACCCCACATCGTGAGCTTTGTCCACTGCTAATGTACACTTTGCTAATCGCACTTTGGTCTTTCTTAGAGGGTCAGGAATACTATAACTATTTATAGTGTGGACCTTGCCTATGGAGTCTAAGATTGCCTAAGAATGCTTAATACCGCTACCTACCTCAGTGCTCATCTTGTGTCTGCAGCTCTAACTCATCTTCATATTCCGCAATACCTCCGACCTATAATGCACGGATACGGCGATGCCAACACCACAGCATGAAAAGTTAAAAAAAAATGACACAACAGGGCAAGCACTAGCATGGCTATGTTTTTTTATTATATACATGTTCTTAATTTCTCGTCAAATTAGAATATGTAATAAGAAAAATATTAACATAAAAACATAAATTAAGCACGTTTTTATGTCTAAATTCTTAACCAAACGTGAGTTAAAAAATATACATAAATTATTTTAATCTATAGATAATAATAATAAGAATAATAATAATGATGATGAAGATGATGATTGAACAATTTTAATTATTTTTTATTATTTTATTTATATATATATATATATAATAAGATCATTTAAGAACTATATAAAATTATGTGCAAGTATTTTAATAATTTGATGTATATATATTTTTATTTTTTTACTACTTATATTACTATTAATTTAATTAGTGGTTTATATTTATAATAATAAATTAAAATATTGTACTATATGTTTAATATATTTTATAATTAATATTATAATATTTAATATAAGTTATTTATTATAATAAAATTTTATTAAATTTATAGAAAATTTGAGCTCTGACTCGAGCTCGTTGGACAAGCTGACGAGCTTGAGCACATCATATATAGTTCGAGCTTGATGAAAATCGAGCTAACGAACTTGAGCTCGAGCTCAACTCGTTTACGCTCCTATTTTTAGTCCAAAAAATATATTTTTTCTTAACATTTTTTACATTTTAAATTCAATTTAAATTTTTCTTAATTGAAAATAACATATTTTAATTACAATAAATTAAAATATAATTAGTAAGTTAAATAATTCAAATTTATAAGTTGCATTATTTAACTTCTAACACCACTGCAATGATTTTTCATCTAATTATTCATTATGCCCATTAAATAGAAGAGACAGGAATGTTTATTGAATTTCATAATTACTATTTCTCTTTCGATGGGTTACAACAGTAATGTGTTTCGTAAACATTTCGAAAAGAAAAATACAAATATTCTTTAATTATGCTTAAAATACTCGAGGCAAATCATACTTTAAAATTATTCTTATTTACCAGTATCACAAAGTTGATACAACTTTTTACTATGAGAACGAAGTTCTTATATTTATATATACTCCTGCACATGCATCTCATAAACATCTCAACTGCTTGCATAACTAAAGGAACTAGGACAGTCTCAATGGCCATTCCCGGTCCGCAACAATGGCTCTCTTCCAGTCTCTGACACATCTCTTCCCCAAGCCCTCTCCTTCCAGATGTTCTCGACTTCCTCAAATGTCAAACCCTTTGTCTCCGGCACCAAAATTGCCACAAATGCAAACGCAGCAACAGCCACCGCAGCGAGTATCAAGAAAGTCGGGCCAGTGCCGACGGCCTCTGCCACCGACAGAAAACTTTGTGCTACTATGAGATTTGATATCCAATTCACAGTAGCTGACATGCCTCCGCAAAGTCCTCGATAGGCTTCCGGGTATATTTCTGAGTTGACAGTCCACGGCACAGGGCCCATGCCGGGTGCAAAGAAAGCAATATAAAGAGCCAAACCAACAACTGCAATCCAACCATAGAGCGCGTTCATGGAACCATATGGCTCCAAGATAAATGCCACAGCAAGGATAATAAGAGATATGGTTACTCCAGATAAGCTACTGAGTGCTAATTTCCTACGACCAACATGATCGATGAGGTAAATTCCAAGAATTGTGCCCAGGGCGTTCATGAATGCAACAATGAGGGACAGCAGAAGTGCTAATTGGTTGGAGTTAAAGCCAGCCATCTGAACGATGGTTGGGCTGTAATACATGACAGTGTTGATGCCAGTGAACTGTTGGAATGCCTGCAAAATCAAGATTCAAGTTTCACTACCTACAAATTCCTGTGGAAAACAAGTTTTGATATAACAAAGTAACTTAAACCACTTTGACCTATCTGACTTGAATCTGTTTCACAGATAATCCGTGCCTTTACTTCTTTTGAGCTCAGATGGATTAATGCAGTTACATACAAGTGGACATTTCACCCACCTCCCTGACCTAATTCTGTACCATCACCACAATGGTTTACACACTACAGAAACAAGGGTGCGTGTATGACAAGAAAAATACCCTTTAAAATAGGTTACATTAGTTATGACAATTATTGGGTAACTAGCTAACAAGTAGTAGCGTTAATATTACCTGCAGCCCAGCTCCAGCTAGAAAAGCAAGCCTTAGCTCTTTCACTCTGAAGACATCAGAGTAACTGACACGAGTCTCTCTTTGCCGCTCCTCGACAAGTGCAGTAGCGAGCTGATCAATCTCCTCTTCCAACCGATATGGATCATAAATTTTTGAAAGGACCACAATGGCTTCAGACTTATCCTTCTGTGAGAATTCAGCAAGATGTTAAACGAAAAATATATATGATAAAAGGTCTCAAGAAACACAGATGTGCTAGAAACCAAAACTGCACCTTCAGATAAAGCCAGCGTGGAGACTCTGGCAAAAATAGCATAAGAAAAAATTGAATAATAGCAGGCAACCCGGATACCCCAAGCATCCAGCGCCATGTACCTGGAACCTGTTAAATATAAACACAAAAATTCACCAACAATCCAAGCAAATATTTAACTCATTTCCATTACATCATTAGCTGTTATTCTCCAGAAAATCATTTTTCCAGCAAGTTTTGTTTTCCAGTTATACCACCCTTATCTGGCTTATCTTCTGCTATTGACCTACTTACATAAAAGAAAACAGCTATTTGAGAAAACATGCACAAAAGTTCACAAGATTTAAGTAGAAATACACAAGAACGACAAACCACAAGTGGCTTCAGAAATAAGGTTCAGAGAATTAACAAGCAGGAAACCTAATCTAAACCGTGACATGGTAAGTAAGCAACCAGTGGAGGTAGGCCATGTAGAGTGCAGATCTCCAGAAGTTAGTCCCTTTCATGCCAAGATATTCCACCAAAGTTGGAAAAGGCTATTAGTGTATTTGAATCAACAAAAAATAGCTAATTCAACCCAATTTCCTGAAAAGGAACAAGAAAGAAACTCATAGGGTGACTTGCTCAAGGCCAAAAGAAATCAGCCTCCAAGCCCACCTCCACATCCCCAACCCGCACTACATAGCCTGAATTTCAGCCATCAAAAATTTGAGAAATGGTGTGTCAACAAATTCTAAAGTCAATGTTCATCCACCACAACCACATTTTTTTTATTTATCAATAGATCCTAAAAAAGAATAGATGTTTTTTTTCTGGCTATAAAAGGGTTGGAGTAGAATAAGGAGCTAAATTCTCCTCATACGCAATTGGAAGATCAACTATGACATCACTTAATCCTCAAACCTTTACTGGCGGAAACTCAATGTGTAAGTAGTAAGTCAACAAAGGAGGAGATAACCCTTGCATTGCGCACTGATGACGATAGACATTAGTGTTAAAGCAAGCACTGGATAGATCGGAAAAAAATAAATTACATATGAAAAAGTATAGGTCTTTCTAAACGATATAACATGTGTTTTATAAGCTAAAGTTGACATATAACCCACAAGGCATAAGAATTTTCAGCTAATAGAATGTGTCAGCCAGTACCGGACGTTATAAGCATCAACCATTCATTGCAGTTGGCATAACCTCAATATTCTGCAAGAACCAATCAAGATGCATCTGCTACAAAGTGAAGCTGATTTTCTTGGTGAAGAGGCACCAGATAAAGTTACCAAGCCATACACAAGAATAATAGATTTATTACACTGACAAGTACGAATAAAAATCTTGCAGCCTTTCGCTAACACTGCTTCTGCTCCCAAGCCTCTACATGAAAAAAAAAAAAAAATCAACCACCAATTTGTTGTCGACCAAGTTACTCTCTAGCACAAGTTGAGGGCTTCAGCAAGCATGCATATGGTGAAAGGACATGTATACAATGTTCTCTTCTAAAAGATAATGCTGACTCTGCCGTTCTACAAAAGTTGGTTCCAACTAAGAAAGGTACAATTTTTCCAGATAATAATAAAAATGCACAACAGTCTTTGCACACTGCTAGGATATTAGAATTCCAAGAATAAAGCTACGCTGCGTTATTTATTATATGGGATTGACAAAATCTATCTGAGACATTACTTAAAAACTAAAAAAAGAAGAAACTGTTATAAGAGAAAGGCAGCATAGTAAAAGCAGATAACCAAGGCAGTAAACTGACCTCAGTAAAAGCAAGATTCACAAGGTAAGAAAGAAATTGTCCACCAGTAATCATCAGAACGTTTGTGCTCACTAGACCACCCCTAATTTCTGATGGAGAAGCCTCAGCGATATACACTGGAGCAGTGACAGATGCTACACCCACACCCAGGCCAACCAAGAGCCGCCCTAGAATAAGAACGTAAGGATTTGGAGCTGCTGCCATGACAACGGATCCAAGTGCAAACACAACATCTGCAGAGAGAGTAGCTTTTTTCCGCCCGAAAGCATCATTAATCCAACCCCCTACTGCAGCTCCAATCATGGCACCAACCAAAGCCATGCTGACAATTGTTTCCTGGAAATGTATTGAGTTAAAACTTTAAAAGATAATGACTCCAAAATTCTATTGGAATAAACTACTCATAAATGCTGAAGAACTAAGGAGGTTAAAATATCCCACTATATAATTGGCTAAATCTTTCATTGCTTGATAGCATTATAGTGGGAGAATGAATTCAAATTTTATGTAAGTATGACGAATGGTTTCCACAGAATAAAATCCTAATGAAAAATAACATTTTCATACATCAGGAGTTAAGAAACAGTGGAGACAAAAGAGATTGAGAGACAGTAGCATTTCACAACAAGTTCAGCTTCCCAATATGAAAAGCAGTGGGAAAAACTGTAAGCTCTGCCATAATTCTAATCAGTCACCTCCAGAATAATTTATCCTTATTAAAGAGCAAATATAACATCCATCATTCAGATTTTTGCATACCTGTAGAAAGCTACTCCGGTTTACCTCCTCAAATTCATCTCGTATATACAGAAGGGCTCCTGATATTACTCCTGTGATCAAATGAAAGACTTGAAAAGAGATTTTGCAAGATAGATACAGATATTAAGTGCTCTAGTCTACTTTAAAGCTAATTGAAAACGAAATAATTTTTTATGCAAGAAAGATGTATGGATAAAGCTTAAAAAGAAGGGTAAATTACAACAACCTCCCCTGAGGTTTGGTATAATTACGAATATCCCCTTGTATTTGAAAAATTACCAATACCCCCTAATTTTAATGGTCGTCTATCAATTAGCCTAATCCGATAGGTTTTTATCCATTTTTTGTGGTGAATAGACCAAAATGCCGTTGTGGATTAAGAATAACAATTTTATTTATTTATTAAATTTTTTTAATGAACAAAGTCGATAATTTTTAAAATTTTTCCATCCACCGCGTCCAATATTTTTTACAAACTTTTAATTTTTTAAATAAAATAACAAAAATACAGTAAGAGCAAAGTTAACAATTTGATACTTCCGTCCAAGGATTACATAATTTTATCAAATATCAAGGGGTGGGGTTATTTGTAATTTTTCAAAAAAAGGGAGGCATTCGTAATAATGCCAAATCTTAGGAAAGGTTATTGTAATTTATTCTAAAAAAGAATATACACAGCAATTCTTAAATGCTATAACTACAGAAAGACCACACCAGACGCTGCAGACTTCATGAAAGTACACAAAACGAGTGTGGCTATCGCAATGTCAGAGGTTCGTTTGTTGAATTTGACAAGTACAAGAATAGCCAGGGCCTAAAAAGTTGATAAATATTTTATTTTATCAATGACGTGAAAAACAGAATATATCATAGATAAAATATCATGGGACATTATTTCTCCTTTCACCAAGACCCTTTTGTCTCAGCAACATGGTCATCCAGAGATTGAATTAAAAGAACACAGAAAGAGAGCTGTTCCAAATGCAAGTCAATCTCGTTGCATAATCAAACAAGGAAAATTTACACTATCAAAAGTATTTGGCATCTATTAAAATACTAAATTTATAGATACTTATTTTCTAGGGTTTGTCTTTGGCACCAAACCATGGTTTTTAATTTAGTAGAAAAATGTTTCTTCTTCTTGTTTTGGTTTTAGCAAAGAAATGTGCATTACTTTCTAACTTTTTGTTCTTTTTCTTCTTATAAAAGATTCTTTCCTTTTAAAAAAAATAACAAAAACTTTTAATGTTCCTTTTAAAATAACTTTTTTAAAAATGTGTGCTTCTTCCTCTTTTTAATTGTTTTCCCAAAGAAACGCATATTCAATTTATGCGCCTTTCGTCCTTTTTTTGATCTTTGATTTTTATGTTTTAATGAGAAAACACGAAACCATTTTATTTATTTTTTAAAGGTCAAGTATATATGTTGATTATAGTATATGTTACCTAAATACATAGAAACAAATATTTTATTCTTTACTAGAAATATAATCAAATTTCCCATGTTTCCTGAAGTATGTTTACATGGGGTTTGTATATGGGTATAGTAATTCTCCTTTTGTTCTATATTTATTGTCTGGAATGAGTGTATAAATACTACTTTTTTACTTAAGTATGTTGGCATGGAGTTGGTGTGTAAGTGTACTAACTCTACTTTTGTACTATGTCTATTGTCGGTTTTATTCAAGTTAAAAATGAACTTCTGGAATAGACATGATTCATTTTCCATTTGTAAGTTTTCGAATTATATCAATGTATATTGTTATCATATGTTGGAAACTGACTTGACATTTAACCTTAAATGTTTATAAGGAACAAATGTAAATTAAACAAATTATATTATTTAAAGTTTTTTCTTAATGAGACTCCCACCTACTAATGAAATGTATGTGCAAGCAATTTCAATTTATTGTTTAGGGGTGTTCATGAATTAAACACACCGAACCGAACTGAGATCGAAAATTCGGTGTGTCCTAAAACCGAACTGAAAAATTCAGTTCGATATTTGATTTTTATTTTCTTGAAAATTCAGTATTTGGTTCGGTTTCTATTTTTAGCATTGAACATACTGTACCGGTTACTGAAATAATTTTTATTTTATATTAATTACTTTTACATTATTTTTACTTTTTAAATATTTAAAAAATAAATAAAAAGTGTAATTATTATTTTTAATATTTAATATTTAATTACTTTTTTATTTTACTAAAAAAAGTATACCAAAAAAAGAAATTGGTATATTAGCAATACCAAACTGAAACTGGTTTAGTTTTACCGAATACACAGCCCTATAATGTTGTTCTTGGCCAAATCAATTGTTCTACACAGCAATCGTCTTTGATACTTTTTTTTTTTTTAATAGGAATCGTCTTTGATACTCTTGATTTTTAAAGTTTTATGTAACTACCTTTATCAAACTATTTCCAATCAAATTAAAATAAAATATAATATATTTACAAAATATAATTTAACATCTACAATATAAGTTATCCTCCACCAAGAACAAAAAGACAAGGGGTTCTAGACATATCTTTACACAGTCTACTAAAAATACCCAAAAACACACCCATATCTTTCCCTTTCTCTTTCTCTCTCTATCTTTCTAGAACAAACAACATCAAATTAAAAATAAGCCCAAAACAGCCAAAGGAACTTAACAATGAAAATCTCTTAACATAACGCCTGTTGAAATCAAAAACAAATTTTGAGAAAAAATAAAAGACATGGAGTCAGCTACTACTCACCGAATCGCACAAATGATCTTAAAGTTACATTCAATCCAAGAAGCCTGACAATCATTTCCAATAGCATGTTCACATTCAGGCAGGAAAACACACACACACACACACACACAAGAAGCAGCAGCAGCAACAGAAGAAAGCAATTCACGAAATAATGGCGAAAAAAAGGAAGTAATTAATTTGAAGAAAAACCGAGCAATTACCGGTGTCATATCCGAAGAGAAGACCACCAATACCAGCAACAACAGTCAATCCCAGCACATAAGAGTTGCTAAAATACGTGATCCTCCTATTACTCCCTCCCAAATAACCGGAACTCTCCGCAAATGACTGGATCGTCATCTCCCCCCTTACAGATTGACTGATCAACAATCTATTCACGCCGATTCCCGGACAAAATCAACGAAAAAAAATCCAACCAAAATCAGAGAAATGGTGCTCCGATTTCACAAGGGTATCCGTGAAGCGGTTTGAACTACTCACAATCTACAAACAAAAAAAGAAAATCAGCCGGCTGATGCAGCTGCAGAGCGAGGATATGGGAGGTTTTAGTACAAAAAATGAAATGGCAACGCAAATGTAGTGAGCAGAAGAAATGGGAGAGAAAATTGGAAAGGTCTGATTTTGGATAAGCCCCTGTAATAATAATATTATTGTAATTGCCTCAAACAACCAAAATATATTGGAATTGTGGCCTGAGATTTCCTTCAATTTTTTAATTGTCTATTTAAGAAATTGAGTTTTAATTTGTGACTATCATCAGAATCTGATGTATTTTAGTGTAGTAAATCATTCCGTGTGTTTCACGTTATGGGACCCTTTTCCTTCCTAATATATATATATATGTGGATATAAATGTGCAGGCCATTCTTCCTATTGAATTTATATATTTTTTTATTTTTAATTATATTGATTCAATTGATGTATTACTAAAAGAAAGTATCATAATTTTTAGAGTTATTTAGATAATTTCATATTTAACTATGATTGCTCGATCGTTTTATTTTGTCTACAAACAAATATATCCTTGGTTTGCTCCGATGAGATGAGGTGAAAAATGAATGTAGCTAATTTTCAAATTGTTCAATTTTTTTTAACTAATAATAATTATATAATGATCATATCAACATCTCGATAAATTGAGTAACACGTCGATCCAATTCAATAATTATATCAATAGGACCAAGAACAACGAATAAATTATAATAATTCATATAAAGTAAGACAAAGACTCACGTATTTGGTGGGAGTCGAATCCATAACATCAAATTTGTTCATGAAAACTCAACTTGTGATTTAAAATTTTCTGATGTAAATCAGTTAAATCTTTTTTTTTAAACCATTCTTTCAAATCCAAATCAATTAATGCTGACGTAACCATATTAATATTATTGATTATACTTTTGCTAAAAATTTCACTTTCGTTGTATTTGGATAAATGAATTTAAAATTAGAGATTTTATTTTAATTATAAAGAAGATTGTTAATATTTCAACTCTTGTTTCGAATTATATTTTTAAAAATAATAATGTGTTTTAAATTCATTTAGTGTGAAGTAAATTAAAAACTAGTCATTGAGATGGAGACTTTATCTTTTTGTAGTGTGCAGTTGGTATGAATTAAAATTGGTGAAATATTCTCAAATGTCTTCTATTTGACCTCAATTTTTTTTCAAATACTAACTTCAATAAAGAAATTATCTTTAGATATAAAAAAAAAAAAGCAAATATAATTGTAATAATGTGGAGAGAAAGACATATTAGTTTTGAACTATAGCGTGACATGACCATACTTTTATATATATATATATATATTAGCTGTAAAAATACATTCGACGAATGAGTGTAATTTAAATTTTTATTATATTTTTTTATCAAAATAAAATAAGAATAATAAATGCATTTAAAGGTATATTTGTCAATAAATATTTTGCGAACCGAATTAATTACTTTATGAGTCTTATCTTTAGTAAATACTACTAGCGACTGAAGTATATTTTAAGCGTGTGCATAATTTAATTTTTTACTATACTTCAATAAAATTAGAGGGATAATATAAATAAATAACCATACCTAATAAATGAATTGTGTATATGCACAATTTACTCTCGGTTAGTAAGCTCTGCAATAATTCCAGCATTAGGTTTAAATTCTATCCATCTTATTGTGTTATGTAGGACCACAAGACTAATGAAGTGGTTGCAGTAGGATGTAAATGGACTTTTAAACTTAAATTAAAGGTTGATAGCTCAATAAAAAGATTCAAAGCTAGGTTAGTTGCAAAATGTTACAATCAAGTAGAAGGTATAGCCTATGTAAATAGCTTCTCCCTAGTTGCCAAGGCAGTAACAGTTAGATTATTCGCAACAGTAGCTGCAAAATTTAAATGCCATATACACCAACTTGATATTAACAATGCTTTCTTACATGAATCTATAGATGAAGAAATTCATATGCAAGCACCAGAAGGTTATAACATACCAGTATGACATGTTTGTAAGCTTAGAAGATCACTTTATGGACTTAAGCAAGCCTCTAGATAATGGAAATATGAATTTACAGCAAAGCTATAAGCTTTTGGATTCACACAGTCAAAACAGGTTTACTATCTCTTCACCAAAGAGACCTCTACAGGATTTTATGCATTGTTTGTCTATGTGGATGATGTATTACTTGCAGGACCATCAGAGCAAACTATTATAGATATCAAGCTCTACTTGGATAAATTATTCACTATCAAAGATCTTGGGCCAACAAGCCATGTTTTAGGATTGAAAATTGCAAGGTCAGAAAGATGAATTACCATCACGCAAGCCAAGTATATCAAGGTTATAATTCATAACACAGGCCTTTCTCAAGCCAAGACAACTTGTACTCCATTACCACCTGGAATCGGACCTACAACATATGTAGAAGAACCTATATCTAATCCTGAAGCCTACAGGAGATTAATATGCAGACTATTATATCTCGGATTCAGTAGACCTGATATTTGCCATGCAACTCAATAATTGAGCCAGTTTATGCAAAAACCTTGTAAACAACATTGGTGAGCCGCATTGCACCTGGTCAGGTATCTAAAGAGCTCATCACACATAGGAATTTACTTCTCTACTGAAAAAAATTTCAAGGTCATTGCATATTGCAATGTTGATTGGGCCACATGCAAAGATATAAGGAGATCAAGTACAGGTTACTGTATACTTTTTGAAGGTTGTTTGGTCTCATGAAAAACAAAGAAACAAACTACAGTCTCCAAGTCCATAATTGAAGCCGAATATAGGAGCATGGGGAGTACAGTATGTGAATTAACTTGGATCTACAACATCCTTAAAGATTTTCATGTTGAGGTTCCAGTACCAATCCTATTCTTATGTGATAATCAAGTAGCATTGCATATAACAGTCAACCTTGTATTCCATGAATAAACCAAGCATTTGGAAATAGATTGTCATTTGGTAAGAGACAAGTATAAACAAAGGTTTCATTGCACCATCTCACATTTCATCCTAGAAGCAACTGGCAGATGTCTTCACCAAGAGCCTCACTGGACCCAAATTCACCTCACTTATATCCAAGTTGGGTCTGATCAATCTCTTGACCAGTCCCACTTGAGGAGGGGGTGTAAAGAAAGCTCAATCCACTGAACACTCTATTCGTGCTCAATGAAGAATAACAGAAGTTGAAATTAGAAGAAACTCGCTTACAAACTTGCGCTTTTCATAGTATTACATTGATGTAACTATCAACATACATTGTTGAACAACATGGGTGAATCGGGCCATCAAAATTCAGATCAAACCGTTAAGTATGATCAAACTTACAGAAAAATACATTTGGTAAAGTTTTACACTTAATGGATATACGGATGTCGAGATATCATATTCGGAACATAAAAATAATCATTCAAGACAGTGTATCGTTGATTCAGATCATGTGATTTTAAATCTTACCGTCTGATATGAATAATGGACATAGTCTTATATATATTTAAAAATTGATAAAAAAAATCATAAGTGAATTACGTGTCAATTAAAAAAGTATAACACAATACAAATATATATTAAAATATGACATAAAATTTGTATGTGTCATTTTAAATAATAATTTTAATTATAAAAAATATTATAATTTACTTAGTTGTTGATTAAATTTATTTCTGTATAAAGATCACATGTATAAATAAGAGTATCACAATTTATTATTATCCAATATAAAATATATGAGATTGATTAATAATTATAATATATGGTCAATTTTGAGTATAAAATTGATAAAGTATTGAATATGAAATTAAATATATAAAAATTTTAAAAATAAAAATATATACAAATTAAAAATAAAATAAAAAAAAGCTCGCGAGCTCATGAACAGAAAGGATTGAGCTTGGCTCGATTCGAGTTTGAATTTTTCGAGCTCGAATCGAGCCTCGCGAGCCGGCTTGACTCATCTACCTCCCCTAGTGGAGAGCCTACCTAATGTGGCATCCTTACAGTTCATCAAGTAATCTTGGTTAATTGAACATGTTTTTAAACTCCGCCACATCAGGTTCAATATAAAAAAATATGAGCGTAATACCTCTCGCTTGGATTAACAAGATTGGACTTATTATGCTGATCGGTTGAAATTCACTCCTTTATTTTAAACGTTTAAACAAATAATTAAGGGCCACTTCAAATATCCTTTTTCTATTTTACTTTTTTACTAATAAGCGTTTAAAACAACTTTTTGCAAACACCCACTACATAAAACTCAATGATCTAGAACTTCACTTGATTAGTACACAAAAATAGGTTCTACATTGATGCATAAATCTCTTTCAACAAAGAAACAAAACATGGGAAAGATGTCACTGTCAATGGAACGTCTCAATCATGTGTCAATTATGGAAATATGACAGTCCAAATGTGTGGGTGATATGAAATATGTACAAGTAAATGTGGGGACTTCGTACTCATACATAAACGCACCCATCATTTATTTTTTTTTGGCCTTGGCCAAATTTGTCACGTAGCTTTGATTTGACCCAATCCTCATCTCTTTTCTTAGACCCTAAATCATAGCGAGTACCCTTAAAATTTTTAACATAATTAAAAAAAAAATATTATTATTTAAAAAATTATTAATTTTTTTATTTTAACAATTGTATAATAACTAGTCTAATCTGTTAAACTTCATTAAGTTTCTGTCAGTTTTTGTGATGAATTGATCAAAATGTATTGTGAGTGATGAATTATAATTTTATTTATTTTTTAAAATTTTTTGAAATTTTTAATGGACTAAGTCGATAAATCTTCTATTTTTTTTCATCCACTTCATCTGTTTTTTTTTTAAATACAGTCAGAGTAAAGCTGATAATTCTAAACTTTCATCCAAGGATTATATGATTACATCAAATATTAAGAATAGTGATAATTTTCTTAATAATATGGTATTCATAATTATGTTAAACATCAAGGGAATTCGTTGTAATATGTCATTTTCTACATTGCCAAATGTACCTTTCTTTTTTCCCTCAAAACCTCTGTGAATATTTATTTTAATTTTATCATATTTTTATTGTGTGTATATATAATTTTTTTATAAAATAATATAATATATTTATTATATATATGAGTACCTATAACAAGTAATAGAAAATTTAAAAAACACTAGAATGAAAAATTCAATCTATATGAAGATATGCTAAATTCAAAGATTTTTAAATTATTCCACTCTAATTTTGAACTATATTTTATTAAATATAGATAAATTTTAAATTATTTTTAAATAAAGTCATTTGAAATATCCTACTCTATATCTTTTCCGCAAATTCAAATCCATTAAGTCAAATACACCCCGAAATTTTTTTTTTTCTAAAATTCTTTTAAAAAATAATTCTATATTTACACCTTACCCCCCCCCCCCCCCCCCCCCTCAGAGTCTCCATTTAATTGTAAAATTTTGTACACTATATATTGGTAAAATACTTTATATGATTTAATGACTTATTAATAACTAAATATATTTTCCAAAATGAACATCTCTAATTAAAAGTTGACTAGCAGTAGTGACACATTTGCTATATATTTTTTAATTTGTTCTATATTAAATTTATAAAAAGTTTATTATTTTTATGTGAGAAATAACTTTTTTTGTTACTTACATATTTATATGTAAATTAATTATTTGAAGAATATGGTTTTTGTGATCCCGGGGCACAAAACAGTTGTTAACCGTAGTTTTTGTGGGTGTGGCTAAAAAATTTGTCTTACTTATAATCATGGCAAAAAATATTTTTTATGGTGGATAAATTAACTGTATCGATTTTATCTATGGTAACTACAGTTAATAGTAGATCACTATTTTTAGTCCATAACCGTTAAAAATTTAGGCAGCGGTAAATTTTCTCTAGTGTGTTTATTAAAGGTAGTTTTTGAAATGAAAGTCTATGAATTACTACTTTTTGAATAAATCGATTAAATCATCGACATCAAATATTTATATCTAACAACTATCGACAATTATAACAGTTATATACTAATCATCAATATCATATAACTATATTTAGTCGACAACTACTATTAAAATAGAACAATACTTACTATTAAAGTAGAATAACATCTCATATATTGGTAAAATTCGAATCCATGATCTTATAGATTATTTGTTAAGACAATTATTCTAACCCTTCTTCCTTAATTAATAAATACAGATATGTGTGTTGCTGAATATTTAAAAAGACAAAATGGTCACAAATCTCCTTTGATATTATAAGATTCAATTTATGATTATATCATTCAATGCATTCAAATTCAAATATTTTATATATTAATATTTTTAAATTAATCAATATATTCAAGTAAACAAAAAATAAAAATAAAATACTACTAATAAAAATAAATTATATACTTATATATGTGGAATTCATACTCACAACCTTTTAATGGCTCGAAGTGATAACTTGATTGTTGTTCTTGCAATGGGAGAACAATTCTAATGGATATTCGAACTAAATTTGATGTTTTTCAAAATTTAAGCACCATAAAAATTTAAATAGAAAATTACAATCGGTTCTTTTAAAATTTGTCATAATTACAAATAGTATTTTGTTGTTTAAAAAATTATAAATACTCCCCTGGAATTACCGTTCTCTAACAAATACTCCCTACAATGAACTGACACGAAATGATATTTATTAGACAATTACTAATATTGAGATATATAAAAAATAAAAAAAAAACCATCATAACGTATTAAATAATTAGTCAAGTCTTATAAAATATAAAAAAGGTATTTAAGGTAGGATAAATGGATAGTAATAATAGTTGTCATTACAACTATTATGGTCAGGTCTCCGACTTAATGTGCATAAGAGTCATCTTATCATCTCTCGATCTGCACAAGAGATACGGGAGCAACTGTTAGAGATGCTCGGCTTCCAGGAAGGGCATCTTCCGATGAGGTACTTGGGACTTCCTCTACTTTCCTCTAGATTATCGTTAACAGACTGCCAGCCTTTATTATTGAAAATTGATCGACGCATTAAAGGTTGGGAAGGAATGAGATTATCGTATACTGGGAGGGTACAGATTATTAAGTCTGTCCTTATGGCGTTAAGTATATATTGGGCTTCTGCATTCATCCTACCTAAATGTGTTATAAGGGAGATTGAGAAGTGTCTGAGAGCTTTTTTGTGGAAGGGCACATGAACCAGTGGATATGCCAAAGTAGCATGGAGGGATGTCTGTAGGCCGGTGTTGGAGGGGGGTCAGGGCCTACGGGACATCGCTAATTTAAACCGTACCTTGATGAGCAAGAAGCTGTGTGATGTTATTCGATGTGATAGAACATCAATCTGGGTAGAATGGTTATATAATGGGCGGCTACGTGATAAATCTGTATGGACGGTCATTGACAATGGTGGTTCGTGGGGCTGGAGGAAACTCCTTCGTCTACGCCCTTTGCTTCGATCGATGGTAGACTATCAGATTGGTGATGGGAATTCATTTTATCTGTGGCATGATCCATGGCATCACCTTGGTCCCCTTATTGAGAGATTCCCACAGGGTCCACGTATGCTTGGGCTTCAGACGACGGACAAGCTCAACAGTGTTATTATAGAGGGGCAATGGCATTGGCCTCTCATTATAGACATTGAGTGCTTGGAGATTTTGCATGCATTGCCAATAATTCATGGCGAGACAGATCGTATTATTTGGCGATTTGAGACTGGACGACCTATAATTGCATCTCTTTATAGGCTATTGGACCCACCAGGACCCAAAGTAGGTTGGTTTTCACTACTCTCGGGTTCTCTGAAGATCCCCAAGCATAATTTCATCTTATGGCTTGCAATTTTGGGAAAACTATCCATAGTTGATAAACCATGGCTATCATATCTAGGCGCCTGTATATTATGTGATGAGGGCGCAATGGAGACACATACTCATTTATTCTTTCGATGCCGTTATACCAGAAGTTGCCTGACAGCGATTCGGCGGATTGTTCGGTTTGAATGGCCTAATAGAGAGTGGTCACGGGACGTTGAGTGGGCTGTAAGGAAATGGAGAGGAAAACATATGATTAACTTGGCTTATCGTGCACTCCTGGTTGCTTGCATTTACCACATTTGGAGGGAACGAAATTTGAGACGCTTTGAGCATACGGAGTGACCACCGAATATAATAGCCACCATTATCGTGGAAGATATTAGACAGAGGATTATCAGTGTTAATTTATCTCGTTTTGTTAGTTAATGTGCGTTATATAGATTATGGCGTATCCCTTGGCCTGTCGAGGGAGAAACCACCAGTTGAGCACTGTTGTACTGTACGATTTTATTTTATTAATGAAACTTACATTTACCCAAAAAAAAAAAATAATAGTTGTCATTAAATAAACTATATAAATTTATAAAACAATATTAACTATAAAAACTCATAAAAATCATAATAAAATATTGACAATGATAGGCCATAGATTTAAACAAGTATCAAATTTAATAGATGTATTATAGTGAAATAAAATATTATAAATAATTTAATACATGAAAAAATTTTGATTCCTACATGATAAAGTGGAAAGATTCCTGCATTTCATCACATGGTTCCAGAAAGTTCTTTGCTCTGGCTTTCTGGAATTGTTCATAATGTTTGGATTCGTTTTTTGAGTGTTTTGTTGTGTTTTGTGGAAATAGAGAGAGAAAAACAAAGATAAACAAGTATGTGTTAGAGATAGTATGTATGTTTGGATTTGTTTTTGGAGATAATTTAAAATAAGTATTATATATTTAATGTTGTGTTTTGGATGACAAAAATTACTATTCATTGTCAAATCATGTCTTTGGAGATAATTTAAAATAAGTATTATATGTTTAATGTTGTATTTTGTGAAACAAAAATTACTATTCATTGTCAAATCATGCCTTTTTTATATATATTTATGTATATATGTGTGTATATATATATGTATGTTTTTATACTAAAACAGTTAAAAACACCTAAATAAGGTGTTTTTGAATGATGACAAATATTGGATATGTTTTGACTTGTCTCGGAATTAAGTTGGAAATGAAAACAAACATAGTGGTTATCTCTAGGCTCTTCCTTGTGGGCCTCAAGATGTTATTTAGTATAGCCAGATTATGCATTTTTCTTAAAAAATATCATACGTCATAGCACATGGTTCTTGTGTGTATATAATAATAATATTTTATATTTTAAAATATATTATAAATCATATATATAAATCGATTCATCACCATATTTCTAAAAAAAAAGAAAAAAAAAGAAAAAAAATTAACTAAAGGGTATTATTGGCATAATAATAAATCAGTATTGCAGTGTCATAACCGTCATTTGTGAGAGAAAGATATTTTCTTTTTATATAGTATAGATATCGATATCTTTAAAATAATTAATATATCAATATAATATTTTTAATATGCAATGTAATAATATTTTTTAATCCACCAACAATTTTAAAACAAAGAAAAAAAAATAATATACACATGCTACTATTAAAAGTAGATTAATCACCTACATCCGTAAGACTTGTACTCACATTAGAAAAAAACATTACTATTAACTATAATATTGATGATTATGGCTAAAAACTGCAGTAAATAATTATTATTAACCACGGTTAAGTAAAATCGATCCAAAAACTATATTTTTCACTATGGAAAAATTATTTGTAATAAATAAGAGTTATGATAAAAATATTTGCCATGACTTTTAGCCCTACTCGCAAAACCACAACCGACAACCATTATGTGACTGTGATCAATGACTTTTTGCTATAACTATTTATTATTAATTATATTAAATATTATATTTCTTATAATGTTAATTATTTCTTGTTGAAAGACCCCAATCTTATCACTCAAGCAAGAAACCCATCGGTGCCACATGACGCATTTGAGCATTGGACTATTTCTCCTATTCATATTAAATTGCACTTTTGTTTATTGGCGTAGAACTCATGAAATGCACGACTATATATATATATATATAATTGTTTTAAATTAAATTTTTTTCAATAATATATCATACCATAGAGAAATCTTATATAAAATGAAATTTTTATTTTTAATAATTTTTAATTTATTCTAATTATTATTTGAATTTTAATTGTTTACATCCATCTTCTTTTTTTTATATATATTTTCTAATTTTATAAAAAGTGATTTTAAAATATTTGTACACTCATCTTTTTATATTTTTTAACAGCAATTTAATTTTGTATTTTAGTAGGTTTCTAGCAGGGAGTTATATTTATTTTGTACCAATGTTAATATAGAGGGATAAATGCATTTTTGGTCCTTAAATATGATTATTAATGCGATTTTTGTTTTCAAACAATTTAAAGTTGTAATTTTAATCCTTAAATTTTAACTTTTTTAACGTTTTTGGTCCTTCCATTAACTTTTCCGTTAAACTTAACTGAAATTTCAATTAAAATGGAAAATAATTTGTGGTGTTTTTCCAATTGTAATTCAATGCACCAATTTTTCTTATTTTTCTTCAAACTTCATAAGAGAATAAACCAAAAGAATAAATTTAAGCAACAAATTCCTGAATAATCCTTACAAAAAATTATCAATAATAGAAAAAAAATCAATAAAATTTTAGAAAACTTGTTGCTTATTTTTTGTGTGTGTGTGTGTGTGTTTATTTACTTTTGAAGTTTGAAGAAAAATAGAAAAAATGGTTGTATTGGATTACATCTTGAAAAATATCTTAAAATGAGATAAAAAGACACTTTAAATGAAATTTTCGTTAAGTTTAACGAAAAAGTTAAAGGAATGACCAAAAGTACCAAAAAAATTAAAGTTTGAGAATTAAATTACAACCTTAAATTGTTTGAAAACTGAAACCGTATTAGTAACTATATTTGAGAACAAAAAATGCATTTTTACCAAATATAGATGTCGAATATTTTAAATTATGGCATTGTGTTTTTCTATAAAAAGTAATTGTGAATTCAGCATTATAAACTAAAAAATTATGCAAAAGCAAAGAGAATAATTAGAGTTAATTATATTTTGTCATTCGAATTATGATCATTTTTACACTTTGGTATTTAAACATTTTCTTATGTCAATTTACCATCTCAACTTTGTGAAATTTTGCACTTTGCCATTTATAACTATTTTTTCACAAGTTTTTTGATTAAAAAAAAAACGTCACATGCAGTGCATATGTGATATTTAAGGGTATGTGATATTATTTTTTTCACATATGCACAACATGTGATGTTTTTTCGATAAAAAAATCAATAAAAAAACGATCATATATGATAAAGTGCAAATTTCATAAAATTAAAATAATAAATTGACATAAAAAAATATATCAAAATATAAAAGGGGCATAATTCAAATTGAAAAATATAATTTACCCTATTAATTATTTTGTTGCATACTTTGGTAATTTGTTACTTAAAGAAGTTTCCAACTCAAAGTTGTCTTTACCAAATATTTGGGCCAATACCAAGCCCATTTTGATATAGATTATATGAAAGCCCATTGGTATAATTAATTTAGTAGGCAAAGACCTAATTCAATTGACGAAGCATAATAAAAAAGTCATAAAATCGAGCCTCATCTATATTTCATATTGATCAATTTTAATAATATTTATTGATTAATTATTAATATTTTAATATTCATAATTAGTATATATTAATTGTTGATAATTAGAGTTAAATAATTTATAAACAAAGACAATTAATCTTGTTTTTCATTAATAGTAATTGATGTAAATGGGATTCCTCGAGATACTACTTAATCAAAACTGCAATGGTATTAATATCGAAAAAAATATTTTTTTAGTCTACTAAATATTCTTAATATTAATTTTAGTTTCTGTAAAAAAAATAATAATTTTAGTCCGACAATTATATTCATTTTTTTTAAATTTTATAAATTTTAAAATTGATAAAATTTAGTCCGAATTAGAATGTCGTACGAATGGCATTTGTTTCGGATAATTAGGTATTTTTTATTTTCATTTGGTTAGATGGTTTAAAAAAAAATGTAAAAGTCATGGTGGTCATGCATATTATACAATCCTCCAAATCCGGCACTGAATCTTCAACAGTTGTTGTTGTGTTTGGAACGATTCATAGAGAACATTCACACTAAGACAATGAGGCGCGCCAGATGGTACGCAAGAAGGACTATTGCATCTTCTGTTTCGTTTAATATACAAACGTCAAGTGTATAAAAATGACATTATATATTTTATTAAGAATAATTTTATATACGTGGCGTGTGTAATTCAAATACAGTGCAGAATGCTATAAGATTTGCAATAGAAAACCTAATCCCTTATAAGACTCGCCTCCCAAGTTTTAGATTCTCAAGAAGTTGTTAAATTTTCTTGTTGCATAGTGGTCGAGTAGTTACCCTCATTAATTATTGTTTTTCTTTGAAATTGTATAGGGGCATTTGAATTTTATATCATTGATGGTTGTTGTACGTGATCTCCACAAGCATATAAAAAATAATCAGGTATGAGATGAAAAAGAAAAAAAGAAATTTGGGAAAAGAAACAAACACTAGAAAAAAATGACTACTCGTTGTAATTTTAATAGCTATGGATTAAAAATTATGGTAAATAATATTTATTGACCATGGTTAAATAAAACTGGAGCAAAAATATAGATTTTTCACCAAGAATTTTTTTTTTTGTCATGGCTAAGAGTCATGGTAAAAATATTTATCAGGCTAAATGTTTTAGCACCCTAGCAGATATTACGACCAACAACCGTTACATGACCGTGGTTAACTATTGCATTTTTATACTGAAATATGGTGTGGGGGAGAAGAAAGAAAAAAAATCCTTGAGAAGAACAGAAATATGAAGTGAGTTGAGGTGGGAGAGAAAAAATAAATTATTATTATAAGTTCATTAAAAATATGAAAGTTTGTGAGGAGAAAAAAAAAGAAAAAACAAAATGTGAACAAGGAAAGGTGAGTGAAAACCGTGGTATAGTGGTTGAGAGAACGAGAAAAAATGTAATTTAAAATTATTAAAATTACTATTATGATCAAATTATTTGTAAAGAGAATAAATGAATTAAACGGTAGATTTGATTATTTAGTATGATTTTTTTTATATTAGTATAGATAAATAGGTAAGAACTTGCGTAAACCCTACTCAGCTACATAAGACTTCAATAAAAAATGATTAAAAGAAAAACAACTCGACTTTGCAAAGACCATTAGTCATGGAAGGTTGACTATAATTTTGAGTAAATTGCAACGAGATTATTTTTTGGATTTTGACATAATTATGAATATCTCGTATTGTTTGAAAAATTATAAATATCTCTTAATATTTAATGAAATTATGTAATCATGAAATGAAGGTTTGGAATGATCAACTTTGTCCTTATTGTATTTTTAAAAAAATAAAAAATTGTAGAACAAAATTAGACAATGTGGATAAAAATTTTGAAAATTTGTAAAAAAAACTTATCCACATGGTCCCAAAAAAAAAATTTAAAAAATAGGTAAAATTATTTTATAATCTATAAGGGTATTTTGATTAATTTACAATGAAAAAAAAACTTAATGAAGACTAATGAATCAGACTAGTTATTAGACGATTATTAAAATTAATGAGATATTAATAATATTTCAAACAACAAAGTAATATTTATAGTTATCTCAAATTTTAAAAAAATTCGTTGTAATTTACTGGAGAATTACCAAATCTACTAAACAATGGTGCACTAATATCTATAAAAACTCAACCATTTTTGGTTGTGTCATTACCATGACATGAAATTGACACTTAAACTTAATCATGTGCACTATCAATACATCAACGATCCCTTCACCCACTTATATGATAATGGACTTTGAAAAACCAGTACCACTTTTATTTTTTTTAATAAATCTCATGGATGTAATAGAAAAAACATGTCCTAATCTTGATCTTGTAAATTCCTTCTTCATATTTTAAGTATTTTGCATTTCCTTTTCATTTTCCTACCAAAGATCCTAGATTCAAAAATATTAATAAGAGGAAATGTTTGATGTATAAGATGAAAATCAAAGAAAATTAGATTTCTAGTTTTATAATTTTCTGAGAGGTTCTTATGTTGTGTTTGGATCAACCATCTATACATATATATATAAAAGAAAAAGAATTACAAAAAACACACACACAAACTACGACTATTTAAATTAAAATCATTGTCACCAATAATATTTTAGTTTAGTGGTTAAATTTAAGGCAGAGGTCCAATGAATAAGGTTTGAAGTCATGGGTTAGAGTCCCATTGAATGAGTGGATATTTGTCTTACTATATGTGAGCTATTGTAATTTGTTTGTTGGTAGTTATTTGTTAAGTCGATGTAATTGTTTATTGGTCTTAGTCATATTAATATATTAATTGGATCGATGTATTACTAAAAAAAAAATCATTGTCAATTATTGTAGTGAGCTTTATGGTGATGACACTTAGTTTTTCCTTTTTTGCACTTTTGCAAGTGGAATATGTTTTTCTCTTGTTAAGTAGTTAGATTCTTCTTCTTCTTGAATGTATATATATACACAATTTCCTCCTGTAACTTTGTAATTTAATTCAATTGAATGAGATGAAACCTTCATTCATAGAAATATCTACAATTGCAATAGCATTTTTCTTTGCAAACACTGAAAGTTCATATGGTATCAGAGCCTTTGACTGAAGGCCTCTTCATACACGTTTCGCAATCGATATTGTAGATTTCGTCTCAACAATGGCCGAGACATCAACCACTGGTGAAACTAGACAGACCCGTACCTGATAAGCTATAATTCCATGGATCTGATCATCCTGGAATGATAATGGTGAGTGCTCCTCTCACTGGTAATAACTATTTTGAACTTGAGCTTTGGAATTAAGCATGCACTGCATGCAAAAATGAAACTAGGTTTCATTGGAACCTCTGTAAAACCGAATACAAATAATCCACATTTTGAACAGCGGATTACAGTTGATAGTATGGTGACCACATGATTTTTAAACTCCATATCTAAGGGCATTGTGGAGCCTTTCATGCATACGAAATCCTCCAGAAATCTTTGGTTGGATTTGGAGCAACGCTATGGTGAATGCTATGATCCACAACTATACCAATTATCGAGAAAAATATGTTAAAACTTTGGAATGAAACATCAAATTGAAGCCAACAACACAATGCACTTGGAGTTGATGTACGTGTGGTGCATCAAAGGCAATAGTGGATTTGGATGCATTCACACAACTGATGCAGTTTCTGATGGGGCTTAGTGATCGTTTTGACAATGTCAGATACCAACTTTTGGTGATGGATCTTGTTCCCTCAATCAATAAGGCGTATGCAATGGTTGAAAGTGTTGAGAAACAGAAGCAGGTACATATGGAGCTGTTTAATGCAACTGAAAATGCAACACTATATCTGAGGGGAGGTGCTAAGTACTAGAAGAAGAAATATAATGCAGGTAAAAGGACTCAATATTGTGAACACTGTGACGAAGCAGGCTGTAGCAAGGAAACTTGCTTCAAGCTTCAAAGGACACCTGATTGGTACAAGGAGCTAATAGACAAGAGAAAACGAGTTGCTGAAACTAGGAAACAAGTTTAATCTGACACTAAGGAAGAACTGCTACACAAACTGATCAGACTCATGAAGAACAATGTACAGCCTGATCAACCACAAAGAAATTTTGCAAGTATAAATGGTGTTTTTGCTGGTTGTAGAGCTAATATTTTAACCTCTTAGATTGTGGATATCGGGGCTACTAATCACATGTGTGCTAACTCTTGCATTCTTAATAACCTTTCACCCCTTGCTCATCCTACTTTGGTGCATTTACCTGATGGCACTACTTAGTCAGTCACACACACTGGGAATGCATCTTTGCACAAGTATCTTACACTCACAGAAGTATTATTGGTGCCTTTGTTTGAATTTAATCTTCTATTAGTTCTAAACTTTGTTCATCCTCATCTATTGAAGTGTTGTTCTGTTTTTCTTATTGCCTATTTCAGGACCAGAGAAATAAAAGGATTCTAGTAGTAAGAAAATAGTTGGGCAATCTTTACCTGTTAGATAATTCTTCATTTGATCCTACTGTCATTGATTCATACATCAAACAGAATGATACTTGTCTTACATCTCAAATCTATAATAGAACACTATGACACAAACAGCTGGGTCATCCCTCTTCTCTTGTACTCAAACATATCCCAGAAATAAAACATATTGATTCTGTACAAAGTACTGAATGTGATATTTGTCCTATGGCTAAAAACAATATAGGTTGCCTTTTACTCCTAGTAGCCTTCACTATCAATAAAACTTGAATTCATACACATTGATCTATGGGGACCTTATAAACTGCCCTCTCTATTGATTGTCACTGACAATCAATTAGAGACATAGGAGATGGAGACACGAGAGGTTAGGTGAATGCACCAAACATTTGGACATAAACTGTCATTTGGTGCAAGACCAGTTCAAGCTTGTGTTCATTGCCCCTTCTCATGTTCGTGGTTTTGCACATATTGCTGATCTTTTCACCAAGTCCCTCCCTATTGCTGATTTTGTTTGCTTGCTGTCCAAGATGGGCTTGTCCTCTCGTGCTCCAGGGGAGGCTGTAGGGAGCTTTGTGGTGATGCCAACAGAAGCAGCATTAGCAGCACAAAGACGATGAAACAGAAATAGAGCATGGCGGCAAAATTATTTAATTTTTATTTTGACGATTAGCCTTGTTTTCCTCTTTTGCACTTCTGTAAGTAGAATATGTTTTTCTCTTGTTAAGCACTTATACCAGTTGTACATTTTCCTCCTATAACTTTGTAATTCAATTGAGTTGAATGAGATGAAATCTTCATTCACAGACATATCTATAATGGTGATAGCATTTCTCTATGCAATCACTGAAAGTTCACAATTAATTTCTCCGATGTTTCATTGATTTTATTTACAATATTTTATTAATTCATACATCTTATAAAGTATTTTTGCAATTTATAAAACTCTAAATTTATGTTAACGTTATTTTTTAAAGTATTTGAATAAAATAAATTATAAAATTTATAATATATTGATAATTACAATATTATAACTAAATATTATATGATCGGAATGGAAGATTTTTAAAATTTAATAGTAAGTAAAGAACTCGTTAATTCTTTTTAAGGAGCTTATAAACTCCTAAATATTTATTTTTAAATATTATAAGCTTGTACTTAAAAAAATTCAGCGAATAATTTTTAACATCTTATAGGATATTTGAAAAGCTTGTAAGCTAATCAAAGCACCCTCTAAGTGTCCCTTTGGCTCTACGAGGTCAATCCAACGTTTCAGGTACGAACATAATTTTCAAAATTGTGTTTTGGATTAAAGCATAACAAAACCACGTTTTGATAAAAGTTACCATTTATATTTTTTAATCTCATGATAATTATTTTTTATTTAAATACTCATTATACTCCTTAAATTCTATCAAAACTAATTGATATGAGATTTAGTTGAAATCTACATATGTTTATAATCAATTATTGAAATTGTGAATTCAATCACCATAAGGGTTTTATTTTATAATCAATTATACAATCATCCAACCAAATTGGACTTAAATTGAATTGGGAAAATAGGAGGGGTATATTCTTTGGAATATTGGATTTAGGTTTGTAAATAAAATTTTATTTTTACCCAACAGGTTAATATATCTTAGATCCAAAGCATCTGCTGCTCTCAGAAACCTTCGTATCAAAACCTTTTGATCTACTTTCTTCAATTCTTGACTTTGCCTTACTACTCTACACATATATAAAAGAGAGAGAAAAGATTTAATTTTCAGTTCTCTGCTGAAATTCTCTGCGTTTGGAGCAGCGTTTCTTCTCCGGCATTTGGGATCACGTAGGCGGAGCCTCGCCCAGATCTAGCCGCCTTCAGTGACTCAGTCTATTATCAAATCCTAGTCCTTAGCTGCTACAGGTATGTGTGGTTTGTGTGTTTAACTATGGTAGTTTCGTGATCTGAACTCCAATTTCGTTGGATCAAGCGTATATCAGTTCTAGCAATGCAGCTGGCTTTGCTTCTGGTTGTTCGTGTGCTTGTTACGGCAGAAAGTGGATGTTGAATGAACGTTGCTACTTTTGTTTTCATGTTGAAAAACTTTGAGATTATATTTTTGGTAAGATCTGATAGTGTTGCAGTGCTGCCAACTGAGTTTTATATCAAGGTGTCTCTTGTTGTGAACATTGAGTTGGACGTGATAGTTGTGTACCAATTGATGAATAAATGGTTTTGAGAGTTTGATTGCGTAAATTAGCTATTGAAGTTGTATTCATAAAAATGGTTGTATAGGGGCCTCTAATTTTCATTTTTCATGTTAAAATTTCATAGCCTGCCCAAGTGGTTGGCTGGTGAAGAACGGGATGATAGAGTGCAGTGTCTGTCATTCCAAACTGGTTTCTCCATCCGCGAAGGCTGTTTCACGAGCATATGATCGACACAGGAGCAAGGTATCATCAAAGCAACGGGTGCTTAACTTCCTCCTCGTTGGCGGTGATTGCGTCCTAGTTGGTTTGCAGGTATACATATTCTGGTGTTAGCCTATTGTTTTTTTTTGTTGATGTGCATGTTATTTCCCGAGAGTGCATTATTCATGCAATGCTTAGTTTGCTAAGTTAGGGAACGGGGTGTTTTAGTTGTATTTTGCCAAGCAATGGACTGTGTAGTATAGTGGTAAAAAGAATCTTGTGCTTGAAAAAAAGTTGAAGAACAATTTCAAAATAAAGAAAAAGTGAAGAGAAGGGGAAATATGAAGGAGGAGATGAGAAAAACTCTCCCTTTGCAATGGCAGTCATAGACATTACTAACCTTGTCTGATATTCTCTTTCCAGCCTGTTTTGGTTTATATGTCTAAGGTGGATGGTCGCTTCAAGTTCAGCCCTATTAGTGTCAACTTTTTGACGGAGGTTGCAAAAGTTCTTTTTGCAATTTTGATGCTCATAATCCAGGTATATCTCTCGATTCCTTTTAATAGTATGTTTCTAGATTTCTTTAAGCAAGATTCAAACAGAAGAAAGAAGCGTTTACTGTTTCTTCTAGAACGGATCTCAAAACTTCCCTAGAGTAAAATTGCTGTAGGATGAAATTTGCTTCAATAAAATGATGACAATGCGTATCAGATCAGCAACATCGCTCTAAGTCATGACATCTCAAGTAAATTAATGTAAATTCTATTGATAGGGGAACGAGAGGAAGAGAGGCTTTCTTAGGCAAGGTAATATGTTAAAAGATAGTAGGAAGACAAAAATCACCTTGGTAAGTTAAGGCTTCCAAGATCATGCCTAAAGAAGTATCCAAAATCATCTAGTTCAAAAGAGGTATATATAGGCTTCCATACAACAGATAATTTACCTACTTGCCTGGGGCACAAAGTAATTATAGGCAATCTTAAGACAATACAGTTTTCTGAGTCTGGGGAAACCATTTGAATTCAATGAGCTATCTTGGAATTGGCTACTCCAGCCCTCGAAGAGTATTTCGGACCACCCAGACAAGTGCATGGCATAGGCAGATAACTGTGCTGCCTATTGCGCATTGCTTGTCATCATCCAATGAGCAATTGTCAGCAACTCTCTACCTGTGCATGCAGTGAGTCATTTGCTATCAAATAAATAGTGTCATGATTCTAGCACTTTTCCCACTTGCTGCCATAGTAATGCTGACACGGATCCTATGCTGACATGCAAGTCTGACTTCCCAGTGCAGCCTGAAGCACAATGGGGCTAATAGACTTCCCCATAGTAAAACCTAATGTCCTCGTCATAGTAAGTTAAACTCCCTTAGCCCTAATCTTTGTCTTGCACCAAGTGGCACCTATTTGGAATTACCTTGTTTTGCCAACTGACTTTTGATCCCATGATCTGACTAATTCAATAATTTTAGTCAAATTGTTAGCAACCAACTTTGCAGGTTGCACGGATTAGGCCAATTTCCAATAGCCAGAAAATCACCTCCATTGGTTCCCAACTTCTCTTCGCACACGTCCACCTGTTCAACAACAAATGCAGTATGACGTATTTTTGCAATAGGAACATATTGTATACTCTTTGCCATGAATCAGCTCGCGCTTTTGCACTGATAATCCCCTTGAATCGGTTCTGGAATTGTATTCACGACCTTCACAAGTTTGAATGCTCCTTAAGATTACCCAAATTCTGAATTGCCCTATCTGCAGTATTATGCATAGTGCATTCATCAAGGTCTTCACAAACATCAGACTTTGTTACTAAGAGACATGTCCTATAGGCTATAATGCATTGAGCAGTTGAAGAGTGCTAAGTCTCAGTTCACTGTCATTTTCTTCAATATCTGTTTCAATTACCAAGGCGTTCAATTTTGTTCACTTGGAACAGTCTTTTAATCAATGCTCACCACCTTTGTGGTCACATCTCTTCTTGTTTTTGTCAAAAGTTAGAGCCCCACAGAGTTGTACGTTTGTAACAGCCATTTTATAATTATTTGGTTAGAATTTTCAAACTTTCCTTTTTTCTTTCTGACATCCTTCTTTGCATATTCAGCATCCGAGAAAGCAACAATGTGACAATCTACTAATTGATCTGCCGCAAGAATGAAAAATGTCAAGTCCTTGACCCCCCATCTTCTTAGTTCGACTTTGGCCCAAGCCTTAGATTAAATAGCTTGCCAACGCATGTCCAACATCTCTGTACTGACTCTTTGATTGTCTCAAAGCCATAGGATACATGCCTCAAAATTTGTAGGGACTTTCTTGCAAGACACGACATGAACTGAAGGAGGATTTGATCCTTAAATTCTTTTTTCAGTACCTCCCATGTTTCAATCTTCTCATGGTTGGCACTTGCATTGTTGGAACGAGTATGCCGCCATAGCTTGGTGTCTCCAGCCAAATAAATTGGGCGATGGAGGCATTCTCTTCATCAAGGACCTTGGTCACTTGAGAGTATACCTCCCTGGCTATTGAAATTTGTTAGTTCCTCGAAGTTTCTCTAACCTTCAACAATTTTGAGTATGGAACCTTTTAACTTGGACAAAGGAGTCTTTTCATTTGATGTCCTATTGCAACAATCTTCTTCAAGACACCGAACTCTATGTTCAAGCATCAAATTTCATATTTACACAATTGCTAAGAAAACAAAGATCTTCTGCAGTAAACACAAACCTTTGTTGAAAAAAGTTTAGCAACTCACTATTTCTCGAATCTATTGAAAAACTCCCACCAAGTGGGAGACTAGGGTGGCTGTCCAAGCACTTCTTCCGCCTGAGTTGAGGCAAGGACGTAGCAACCAGACTCCAAATATTGGGCTTTGATACCAATTGTTACTGGGGTAAAAGTAGTATGGACGTTTTTAACAATTTTTTTGCCTCTGCAAAGCTTGATTTGCCCAACTAAAGCAATCAACCTGTCCATAATCCTATAACTCTTGTGTTTAAGAACTTTCAGTGAACCCATTGTAAGCACACAGACTCATATAGTGCATAAACATAAAGCAACATAGAAATTATGGATAACATTATATGCGTACTTTTGCAGGTAGAGTAATTTAAAGAACCACCATTAGGCAATGTCAGCCAGTACAACGTCACTATTTTTTTGGGGTCTTGCATTAGGAAACACTATGTTGTCTTGGGTGAGACAGCCATAATCACTGTTTCATGCACAAGAATGCCGTCAAGCAACCACTACAAACCGGTTTTGTCAGCCACCCTTGCCTTGCTCTGCGCCAAGGCACATCAGGTAGCTCATCTGTGTGCTTCTGCAAGTTTCCTCACACCCAAGCAATTATTGTTCAAATTTCTTATACATTGAGTGTTGTTTGTGATGCCAAGTCACCTCGCATGTTGGGTGCCCAAAGTTGGCACCTGATGCCTACCTGCTGCCATCATATACGCACATTATCTAGAACTGCGTGCAGTGTCCCTCAAAATCTGTTCTCCACATTGCCACTATCAGACATGGTGTTGCCCAAGAGTATTTGGCCACCCACCTAAATGTTGAGTTAGACTTGGGTTGACTCACGACAATCCTTAGTTCTAGCTAGAGTGCAACTTGAGGTTTGAGCCATGCTGAGCCATGGCAGGGGCCATAGGGACCACCAAGCGGGTGGGGCCTCCAACACCCCTCCCCCTTATAGGCTTAAAAATATAAACCTTTCTGACAACACTAGATATGGAAAAGCTAGGAAGCATGCCCCTATTAAACATCTGGACCTTTTGCTCTCACATCATTTGTTCTATAATTTTGTGAGGTCTAGTTTTATTCCACATTGCTGACTAGAGACATATCCTGAATGACTTTATAAGTGCTGGGGGTTGGCACCCCAGTTGCACTGCCCAAGCGTGCACTGGTTTTCATCAGTGATTACCCGTATGTGCCAAATACGCTACGAAATGGTGTGCCATGTGTTGGCTGGCATGTAGCTCGTATGGCATAAAGACCTTGACAAGTCATTGTGTTGCACCATGCGGGCGCATGTTGGCAGGTAAGCCACCATGCATGTGCGAGCAGATGCATTGAGGAGCTAACACCTAGGCACACGAAACTCACAATCTCTTTCAGTTTCCTTTATCAGTCTTTAGTATTAGTCTTGGGAATGCAGCTCCAAACTGTGGTGAAATAGTTTTCCATTTTTGTTTCTAGATATAATTTCTCCATTTAGTTATGGCAATGCATTGGATGGCGAAATACATTTCAGTATAATACAAGTGTCACTCATTCTTCTAAGGATTAACAATTTTTAATTGCCTACACATTTTTGAACTTTTTTTATTAATTTAAGATGAAAAAAATGTTGCTAGCCATATGTCATATTAAGGTATCAAGTGAAGTAATATCCATAAAAGACTAGGGAACGTATGGTCAACGGTGTGGCTTGTTTTATGCATAAACCTCTCCCCCGCAGGTCAAAACACATGCACACACAAATATCCCTACCTGATGAAATACCAAGTTAATGACTTCTCTTACCATGTAGTTTCTAAGTTTCTTTTAGATAGTGCCTTTTGGAGTTTCTTATCTTCCAGAGATACGTTTTAATCTTTATGAATTATGGAACTGAAGATATTTGGATGAATCTAAACTATTCCTACCATTATTGTGAAGCACATTTTCAATTTCTGCTGTTAATATGAGTGTATGTTCATAATTGGAATGTATTCTACTTTGTGTTTCCAATACCTATATTAATGGGAATGTAGCTTTTTGTAGTTAAACAGATGCTCAGATGTACTTACTGTTGATAACACCAAAAGTGTGCATGCAATAAAACATGATTGCTGTCTTATCAAATGTCATTGAAATATTCTTTATGCTCTCATACTTTGAGATTTTTGGATGATTTTGAACCGGCAAAATTAGAAGGATGTCACTTTATCTATTTTCCACTAGGAGACTGACATATTTCTTCTAAAATTATCTGTAGATACTGTAATGAGATGAGTTGATATCAGGCTGTATGTACTTCAGTCTTTTGGGTTATTTTCCACTAGGAGATTGACATATTTCTTCTAAAATTATCTGTAGATACTGTAATGAGATGAGTTGATATCAGCTGTATGTACTTCAGTCTTTTGGGTTGCCTGCTAGTTTTCTATGAATTTGATCAATAAAGATGGCACTCTACTGGAAAGCCTAAAGACTTTTATAAATGTGTTATCTGACAGATAAACTAACTACTGATGTTTATGCATCGTTGCACATCCATTTCACTTCTCTTCCTTGTGACATTCAGAGTTGGGTCTTCTCCTGCAGGCTAGGCAACAAAAGGTTGGTGAAAAGCCGCTTCTCTCAATTTCCACATTTATTCAGGTGCGTGTATGCATTGATCTAGCATTTTAGAAATTCGGTTTTGAGGATGCTCCAATATACTGTCAGTTGAATTTGACTAGAAAAGGATATGATTGTTATGTGAAACTTTTGTGGGTTAAATGCTATATAGCCCTTGGTGAAATCCTTAATGTTAAAAAACTCGTGTGAAGAAAGAAATATGCTAAAAGAACCCCTTGTGAAGGAAGAAAGAAGCAAACCCCCCTCAATTGAGCTTTGTACAACACGTCATTATTATTCAATTTTTAATTATAAAATTACATGTATGCCCTGAATATAAATGGTAATCTTGCTTGAAATGAATCAAAGGTCAAAATTTATCTGATACAAAACCAGCAGTTTTAAACCTGCCACCCCTCTTCCCCTAGCACCCCTCACAAGTCATATGTAGTAGTCTTGTGATCTTTTAAGTTTCATCCTCTCAAACAAAAACGTATGATGTCTGGATGTTTCTCTTTAACTCCTGCAAGGCTAATAGTTTCTTCTGATGATGGAATAATTTTATATCTTTTGCAGGCTGCTCGCAGCAATAAGCTTCTTGCTGTTCCTGCCCTTCTTTATGCTATAAATAACTATCTGAAGTTCATTATGCAGGTAAGCTTGAATTCTTCCTATAGGGTAACATACTTCTTGCGTCATTCAGTCATTGCCTCTTTTAATATTTTATTCACTTTAATGTTTTTGAAAAAATGTGCTTAAATATATTGTAGGATGCACCTATTGGTCGTTTATAAACTCTCTCCATGATATCCAATTCTTTTCGAACTGTACAACATCTATCATCTACCAACTGATATAACGATCCAGAATATTTACCTGAAGTGATGTAATATCTGAAAACCCTGAAAGTGTGATGGGATGTAAAATTTTAGTGAAGAAAACACTAAGTATTCCTTCTCGAAGGAAAGCACGAAAAAAATGCCTGCATGTATATGATTGACCTTTTCTTTTCATAATAATATACATATACTTGTATGTTCCAGAGTAAAATTGTGATGGGATTTTGTTTTGGTCCAGTCTCCTTTTCCTTCCCTAGATCTCACTGGAGCCTAGTAATATCCTAACAAAGTTAATTTTCATCTCATGAATATTGATAACAAAAATCCTAATTTCTTATATTTGGTATGTAGTGTTATTTCTTACTAATGGGAATATTAACTTCAAAAGAATATTTTCTTATGAGATAAAATTATTAACCATGCTGAATATTGAATATGTGAATTAACTTCTTACTCATTCATCAGAAAGAAATAAAAATTCAGTGGTTACTCTTTTGATTGTAATTTGTGGTCACTCCAACCAGTATCCATCTGAGCTGAATACTTGCTATGCAACAATATGCTAAACCTCTTAGCATATTTGACAAAGTAACGAAGAACCTCACTAAAATCTGTACTGGTTGCTTGAGATGATCTAAAAATTCACTATCGTGCACATGGATAGCATAAACTCCTTCATTGAGATAATTGACAAAGCTTTTCTCCTATGGTTCTGTTATGTAATTAGTTAAACCAACAAAAGAAAACTACCGAGCATCCATCGTAGAGGTTTAAGGTAAAGGAGTTCCTCCGATGAGGTCCATTTGTTATATCTCTGAAAATTTTTGAAAAATAGCTGACTAGATTATAGTAAAATATCTTCAAGGTAAAAAATTTGTGATAATTTTAAATCCCGTATAAGATGACTTATGAGTATGGTTATCATTACATCTTAAATGCTCTACTGTTCATGTGTAGTCATTTGTTTAGTTCCAGAGCCCAGTATCATGGCTCATGTAGGCTTGTGTATGCATCAAATTCCATACTTGCACTGACTGTGACAGAGATGCTGAACATTTTCTTTAAATCATTAGGTTAAAGTAAGTGAACCACATTAGCAGTTGCCTTGAGCCTTGGTCTTCTCTCCCTCATCTTTTTCGGCTTTCCAATACTTGTCCTTCAAACCGAATACTTGTCCTTCAAATCGTGCATGATTCATCGACTTTATTAATTGGCTTGCTGGACTGGATTTCCTCTTGGAACTCTCTTTATCTTGTTTTTAAAATACTAATTTCTTTAGTTATTTCAAGAAGGTTAAAATATTTGACTACTTCTTTGCCAATACATGTGTTGGAGTTTGAGTAATCTCTCCAAACAATTGTGGAAACACTTTAAATAGTTTAATCTTTTACTTGTCTTGGGAATTTTATGCTATAAAACTGATTGACAACCAATAGAGGCACCATTTGGTGTTAGGAGACTGCTAAACTAAAAGGACCTAAGGGCTTTCAGTTTACGATAAAGTCAGAATGAGTGACTTTTGGATAAATGCTGTAACAAATAGAACTTCTTCCCTCATTGAGTATGTACGTGCTTATTGTATTTTCTTTTACAATGTTTCATCCATCAAAACCACCTCTTATACTTTCTAATTAACCTCTGGGCATGGATTGTCTCATTTGGGGAAGGTCTGCAACTCTGCATCGTGTTATAAGCCCAGGAAAACCACTCCCCTATGTGCCAATTGCTTGCACATCTAGGACCATGAGTAGGCTTGTCCGTGAATGAGCCTAATGATACATTTTCTCTATGAAGTTAAATTGTATCATATGTTAGTTATAGATGTTGGCATAGGTTGAGGAGCAAAAGGAGGACACCCTAGGATGACAATCAAAAAAATTTTGGACACTGATTATTTGTTCAAAGACAGGAGAATTTCCCAAAATTTTGAGAGCTAAAACCAACGTTGAATAAAAGAGCAAAATGTGGTATCTTATAAATGACGCAATCTTTCCTGTAAGAGCAAGATTCAGGAATAGATTCCAATTTCTTTGTGTACCCACTCATTGGAAGGAAAAGAAGCAGCGATTTGGCCTGGTAAAGAAACTCACTATTTCAATGATGGCCCTCAAGCTGATGACAGTTTTCAACTTTGACATGTGGGTTTAAACCAAGTTTCAGCACGTTATTGAATTCTTGCATAAAATTGTTAGACAAGGTTAGCTACTTTTTACCATGTGAAGCATAAGGATTTAAAAATTATGATTTGGCGGAGCAGTAAATTTGAAAAGGTTTACAGAGGGTTGGATCAACAAAACTTAATAACTAGCTTCTTTGGAGGAATATAATAACCCTGTCACGTATTCATCTATCAGCTATATCGTTCCAAATATCTGATAAGCATGTTCAACCAGTGACCATTATTGAACTTATGATTTTGGGAAGTCTTGGTTTTAATTGCCAATTTCATTACGAATATTCTGTAGGAACTTTCTATCGATATCCCTGCCTCTATTATTGGATATACTGGACTGCAAGTTCTTACATCTTTCTCAGCCCTCCTAATAACTAACATTTTTTTTAATTTTTTTTCAGCTATATTTTAACCCTGCAACAGTGAAAATGTTGAGCAATCTAAAGGTGTGTTGCTAATGCTGCTTGTTTGGCAATTATATCTTTTCTCTTATTTTGATGTGCTAGTACTATAATCATATATCTGATCGGCATTGAACATATTGCGTAATAACAAGGTTGCAGGTAGCCATCCATGTTTAGTTTTCTACTCCCGAATAAAATCTTCTCTTGATGCACAGATGAACTTATCTTCTTGACCGCTTGTTTCTTTTAGCTATTTACTCTATCTTTTCTTCGAGCTATTATCATAATTCATGGGAGAATTATATCTCATCAAGAAAGTACATCGTTGCTTATCCGATGTTTTCTTCAGGACTTTATGTGGAACATGGCTAAGTAGAAAAAGACATCCTTACAACTTTACAACACTGCCAAACCTTTTGCAGAGCTTCATGTTTCTATTGTGCGAACTACTAGTAGTAGGCTCTACTTGATTACAGATCAACTTTCTCCTTTCCTTTTCCTAGTAGGCAGCGAACAAACCAATATTTTTCTTATTTTTGCAAGCACTACAGCTATTACTGCATTCAGCATGGAAATAAGATTATCTGTAGCTGGTGTTCTGTTTTGTTTCTTTCTTTGGTCTCATGTTGCCCGCTCTATTATCCTCCTTTCATGTTGATTTTTACAGGTTTTAGTTATTGCTGTACTTCTGAAGTTCATAATGAGACGCCGATTTTCAATAATTCAGGTTAGTTCCAATGATTCACCAGATATGATTAACAGATCGAAATGCATTTCGAAAGATTAATAAATATCTGATGAATTGGCTACCAGATGAGCCAGTAGGGCAACATCTATAGTTACATGTCAAAGCTTTGGTAGTGATGTATTGTTGTATTGCAGTGGGAGGCTCTTGCTTTGTTGCTGATTGGGATTACTATAAATCAGCTAAAATCCTTCCCTGAGGGTACCACTGCTTTGGGTCTTCCAGTTACAACTGTTGCATATGTATACACACTGATATTTGTAAGTGATTTAAGGCATCTATTGGTGATTGCGTTAATCAACTGCTTGGATGTACATGTGGCCCTTTTTAGCTTTTCCATAGATTCTATCTCTACAATGAAAGCTCACTTTTGAACATGCAATGCAGGTGACTGTTCCTTCTATGGCCTCAGTCTTCAATGAATATGCCCTGAAAAGCCAATATGATACCAGCATTTATCTTCAGGTGATTTAACATGATCAGGTGTAGCAAGTTTCTATGGTGTATCACTTAGACTCTCTGTTTTTTGTTCTTGTTTACTTTTGACCTTCTTTTTGTGTATGTGGCCCCGTTCTCACCCACAACATCCCTCCTTACGTTTGTGCAGGTTGCACTAGATTTTTACTGACTAAAGCGTCCAAATTTTGTTGTTTATGCCTCTTGCTTCCATATGCCACACGTTGTGGTCATGAAGACATGTCATAATAATTGTCATAATGGTTTTGTTTGAGTTTAGATGTTTGTTAAAGTTATCTTGAAATAAGACAAATTTGGTTTTAACTTTTTTTATAAATGATGTAGTTAAGAATGATTTGACTTTAATCATTTTGTAAGGATTTTTGGTAAATTAATCACGACAAATTTCACTTTTAACTGGTAGGTATATATGTATATACATTTTCCAATATATGCCTCCCAAAGAGTGGTTAGCACTTAGCACTGAGTTTCTGTTATTTAATTCGCAGAACTTGTTTTTATATGGGTATGGAGCTTTATTCAACTTTCTTGGGATTATTGGATCTGCCATCTTTAAAGGTACTAGTGCAACATTTTTCTTCTCAAGCCTTCAAGTTAGTTTCAATATTTTATCATTGGATAGGATAACATGGCTCTTAGGCTTTATTTCTATTTGATTCTCATAAGGTTAGAGATTGCAGGACTGTGCTTACTATTGGAGGGCGAACTTCCATTTCACTGTTTATTCTTATAATGTCACCATATATGTTGCAGGTCCCAGCAGCTTTAATATATTGGAAGGGCATTCAAAAGCTACAATGCTTTTGATATGTAATAATGCTGCACAGGGAATTCTATCCTCCTTTTTCTTCAAATATGCTGGTGAGAATGCTTATAGTAGCTGGCATTTCTTTCTTGGATTAATAATGCACTGGCTTCATGATCCTAGTTGGTTATGCCAACTGGCTCACAGGATAGCTTAATAGTTAATATTTGCTCATAAATGCTTACACAACCTTTCTTTACTGTTACCAGATACGATTTTGAAGAAGTATTCGTCAACTGTTGCCACAATATTTACAGGCATAGCATCTGCTATTTTGTTTGGCCATACTTTGACCATAAACTTTATGTTAGGGATTTCAGTAGTCTTCATTTCGATGCACCAGGTACGATAAGAAAGATAAGTATTTCTTTTGTCCTGTATATATATTGAGGCTTACCTCTTGCTTTGTTCTGTTTCTCAGTTCTTTTCACCTCTTGCAAAAGCCAAGGATGACCAACAAAATGGGGTGCTTGAGAGAGTGGATGTACAGGATAATCATAGGTATTCACTTTTTAATATTAAAATAATTGCTTACTTGAAGCATAGTAATCTTTCGCTGGTCTTTTTGTTAATTGTGTAAGAGAGGATGCTTCTTCCAAAGTTCTCTTCTCTTGCATGAAAAAAATTGAAGGTTCAATGGTATAAATAAGTACTGTTCTTAGACTTACCCTGTATGTTAAATGTGCCAATAATCTTTTGACTCACTCTCATTTAGTTTAAACTTTTATTTCTTGTGGAGGGGCTTCAAAGCTACTAATTCTACTCTTTAACTTCTATGTGGGTTGAGACTGGAGCACACCATCTAAGTATATTAACATGGTTTTGCTACTGAATGCACTTATAAAACATTGATAAGTTTCCTGTTTATTTTGTGGATTCCTGGATATTAACATCCATTTCTTCTTTGGATGTGCTCGTAAATCCATTATGATTCTTTGTAGCAAGCAACTGTATTCTGTTTTTAGCAAGCTGTGAGGGTGGAGATTGGTTTTGGGGAGGGGAAATGGCAGGGCAGGCACTTCTGACATGGGTCCAATTGAAGTCCTGATCACTTTTTACACATGTTTGGTCCTGTGGCTTTTATTCCATTTTCAGTCGTTTTTTCTCAAATTTTCTTTTACAATGTTTCTGAATTACATCATTGCATACTCCGACAGCCCTTTTTTTTCTTGGGGTTGGAGCTAATGAGGAGGTACAATTTGTCATCACTCTCTTTAATCTGTAGTGCATGGTTCCCTCACTTTTCTGTTTGCTTTCTCCAGGCTAGTCATCGTGTTGGACCTGATGAAAGACAACCTCTTCTTCCCACCTAAAATTACTTTTTCAGTATGTTGCTAAAACCTTAAGTTGTTTGTCTACAATTCAATGTGTGAATCTATTTTATTTAATTGGATTTATGTAATCAAATAAAAGACCTTGATTTAACATGAAACGGTTAAATTACAACTGAACTTTATACTTGATTTAAGCTGAACTAATGTCACTGAACTAAATAAGTGTAAATTAAGCTGAAAATTGTTCTATGGGACTTGTGTCAAAACTAAATGCAAACAGAGTGCAGTACTGCAGTTGCACAATAATGATCTCTAGCATGCCAAAGTAATGCTCTGTTGGGGGAAAAAGTAATAGTCTGTTTAGAGTTTCAATATGGCAGTACTGAGGTTTATGGTAACAGTATGGGGGGACATCACGACAATGACTATTACCTGGGGAGAGTTTCATGAGTTTGAGCATATACAACTGTGATAAAGTGTTTGAGCTTTACTTGATTATAGCATTTTCTGATAACCTAGCAGGATCTAGCTACCTTCCATTATTTTTTTGATACTACATTGAAACACGCATGCTATTCCCTGCCGTCCCACATACTGTAATTTCACTCGTTCGACGCTTAACTTTATTGCAGGTGGTTTCTTTGTTGTTTCTAGCATGACCACTTGATGGTTTTTTACAGAAGATAATGCAATGTTTACTGGGAAAAATAAAGTAGAATTGCAAGTCATCAACCTGAGAAAATACAGTTAGTGTCATTTTTCTGTTTGACACAGTGATTCTTCCTTGGAAGAGTCTGAAAGTACAGTGTTGGAGAATTCAACCTCTCTTATGGAGGATATATAGAGGGAAAAATTGCCTACCATCTTATTGTTATCCCAAATACTATGTTACGTGATAATGTATATGGATTATTTTAGGTCAGTGTGAGTTGATTCATTTGCAATGAAATTCAGTCTGCGTTTGGCACATGGGAGTGCCATAGGTTTTGCCATATCCTTTTAATCTGTATCTTAGTTATTACATTGGTGGTGGTGGTATATTTTTATCACTACCCAAGTAAAAAGTAAAGAGCATTCATACATGAAGTGTTGTTTTATGATACATCTAGGTACACGCTTGTATTACATTGTATTATTTCCACATCTGGATTCGCCGTAGTGGACGTGCCTTGTGCCAAAATGGAATTTATCGTGGTGGATTTGGATTTGAAATTGTGAAGAAAAAGGCCTTTAAGCAGTGTATCTAGCTGCTTTTTTTTTTTTGGTAATTAATTTAGTTTTATGTTTTACTACTTTACCTTCATTATAATGATCTTAATTCGATTTTATTGTTTTTAATTCATTTCTAAAATTGCATATCTAAAGTTAATATTGGAGCGTTCAAATAATTTAAATAATTTAACACTAATAAAATTTACTACATTATCTAATTATATTCTGTTATCATTAGAAAATATAAATTAAATGGGTTATGCTTGTTTAGCTTTAATAAAAAAGTTATTTTTTCCATTTAAAAAAGGACCAATTGATAATTTTACAAATTTAAGAGATTAAAATAATAAAATTAAATTTAAATTAATCATTTTATACCTCGAAAAAGTCATATTTCAGCCATATTTTCGTCGAAAATGATGAGATGGATCAAATAAAAATAAAAATTTAACATGCTAAAATTAAGAAATAAACTTGAAAAAATTCTAAATAAAAATTTAAGAGAACAAATATAACATTTATCCTAATAAAAATTATACTTGTTTTGCAAATGACTTTGATGAGTATCCAAATACCACACCTACAAAAGGACCAAAACACCCCTCATTAAGGGCATTATAGTCATTTCGCGATTAGGATCCGCGTATATAGTAGTAGGCGGGTCGCATTTGACCCGACCCGGATCGCGTACACCGACCGAAGACCCGGATAATGACCACCGTTCGATCAGAACGCGCACCGACAAGATAAGGCCACGTGGCCCAGTACTTGACGTACAACGGTGTGCTATAAATAGACCCCGACGCACCATAAATGAGGTAACTGATACGTATTAATTGAGACCGAATTCCTAGATCGAACCTATTTCTCTCGACCAACCTAACTTGAGCGTCGGAGGGTCATTGTCGGGGACGTGCCCAACGAGCTCACAGTTCGTGTTTTTATTCTCAGGGAACCCAAAAATCTGGTCTTGGACGAATTGGCATTCTGAGTGGAGATCGAATCTCGAGATCGAATTATTCAACCCGAATCAGACTTGTTATAAACGGAGGAGAATGATTGACAAATACCAATTGTTGGACAAAATATTCTACTAACTACTATGTTAATTATCCCCAAAAAAGTAAAATAGAAAGAGCTATTATTGTTTGTTGGTTGAATTGGAAAGTGGAGAAAGAGGAAGAAAAGCATTAAGGGTAGAAAGCAACAGCTATCTACTATCCCCTTTCCCCTTTCCCCTTTCAGTTCATTTCTTCACAAATGCAGAATTCTCATCACCTTTCTCCCATTTGTTGAACTGATGATCCTCAATACCTGATCCCTGACTCAGTTGAATTCTTGTGTTCCTTCTTCGTCTTCGCCATTCCAAACTTGGCGGCCGCCTATTCATTCTCCCTATCTTTTTAGGGTTTCCTAAAGAAGCGTGCTAAGTTTTTCAAGAATCAGCGAGTTTGATGGAGTCGGAGGATGATATGCACGACGCCAATGAGGTAGTGGTAGAGGAGGATGACGACTATTACAGCGGGGGCGAGGATGCGGACATGGGTACGGAGGGAGAAGCTGAAGAAGAAGACTATGGTAGCTATGACTATGATGATGAAGAGGATGATGGGGTCGGTTACGACTTCGTGGCCGATGACTCCGATGATGGCGACAATGTTCTCGTTAGTCGTTCGCAGGTACATTTGTAGGGGCGCTTTCTTTCTTGTTTTGTTTATGTCGTCAAATTGACTGTTAAAAGCGCCCAATTTATGAGAGATGGAACAGCTTGATTTATCAATTAGTGATGTTAAAAGCAAGTGTCTGCTTTATGCTGGAAAATCAAGAGCGGAGTGCTAACCTTTGCTGTACTCCGGAAGATAGCTGAATAATAATTGTTATTCTACTAGATATGCAAGGTGAATGTTTTTGTTAGTCAGTGATAATCAAGGTAACTTTGTATTTAAAGAATTAGTTCTGGAAGGGGTGATCTCTGAAACTCATGAGCTGGAAGTGATTTTTCAATTTGACTGTTGAAATTTTTTATTAGATGGAGGGCTGAGAGATACTAATCGTTATTGTTTCTTTGGGGTGAGATGTTGCTGTGTCTAATGTTGAGAAGTGCAGGTCAAAAGACAAATTCTTGAGAAATGTCCTCAGACTATCACTTCAATTTGGAATTAGGTAGTTCGATTGAGAATTGAATGACCTTCAAGTTCTAAATACAGGCATAGTTTCAATTATCAGAAGTCAGGGATTGCTTGGGCTGAGATTCTTGTATAAAATTTAAAATTTAGAATAATGAAGGAAACATTTCAATTCTCTTATGAGCAAGTAAGCTGTTTGTACTGCTTTATATATTTATTTCTTACATGGCATATTCTTGTTTGTACTCTAAAGAATTATGCTTATAATTTAAAATAAGAATAATGAAGGAAATTTTTGAATGCTTGTATTCGCAGGTAAACCTGATTGCAGTACGTTATATGTTTATTCTCTTTACATGACATTTTCTTGTTTGTATTGCAGAAGAATTATACCATCTTAAAGGAAGAAGATATAAGGCAACGCCAAGAGGAAGATATTACCCGGATTTCTAATGTCCTTTCAATCTCAAAGGAAGCAGCAGGCCTGTTGTTGCGTCGTTATAACTGGTAATCTTTTTGTCCCATCATCTCAAAATTATGAGATTTATGTCTGATTGTTATTCGAGACCATGTTGTCTTGGGTTGGTTGAAAAGTTGTTGCTTCTCTAAGTATATGAAATGCTAATTTCTTAGTGCGAAAATGTTTCTTTGAAGCTCTTAATGCTATAATATTGGCAATTGGCAGCTTTTCATTTAGATATCATTCGATATTATAAATTTCTATCATTTTTGACTAACTTTTTATGGATGTATTTATGGAGGAGTGTGAACGATGTGCATGAAGAATGGTTTGCTGATGAAGAGAGAGTTCGTCATGCTGTTGGCATATTGGAGAAGCCAGTTGTTAAGTTTTTGAGTGTTAGGGAAGTAAGTCGTCTATCTACTTGCAATATATGGACATTGCTTTAGTTATCCTATTGAACTGATCTTGTCATCTCATGCATTATAACTTCTCCTTTAAATTTATTTTGGTAGGTGGCTTGTGGGATCTGTTTTGAGAACTACTCCTCTGCGAGTGTACGATCAGCTGGATGTACACATCTATTTTGTGATGGATGCTGGAAAGGTTTGCCCATCTTTGCTACATTTTAATTGTCCTATATTAGGAGTTACTTTTGGCTTTAGTCCTTGCTCCTCTGTGATGACTTTTCAAGAAGTCTCTCCTGTAAAGCTAGAGAATACTTTATTGATATTTTTCCTCTACTGGGCCAAGAAGGAGTGAGATTCTATCATTTCCACTATGTACATGGCTGGAGAACTTAGGCTAGTCGGGGGTATGGTGAATCCAATTGGCTTTTGTATTGCTACATCTTTTATGTTGGAGCACTAATGTTGTTGCGGTACAGAGAAAAAAATATGCTGAGATTTGGAAGGAAATAGAAGCAAGGAAATAATAAGGATGGGATGGGAAAGAGGAAATAGAGGGAGGGAGAGAGTAAGACATGGTAAGAGGGGAGTGCTTCTGTTGAAGCTGTAGGTGGATACATTTATCTTTATGTTGTTGTTAGTTTATCTTGATGGTGACTATCTTGGAAGAATGGGGTAATTGATATATTCTGAACGTAGTACTTAAATTGATAGACTGTCCAACCTAAACGTAACAGGCGTTAGGAGGGAATTGAGTTCTATTGCAACCCTATTGACTAGCTGCCACCCTAACACACTGGCTAACTCGAGTACAAATATTTATATGAACTTTAGATTTAACAAGATCTTTGTAGCTTAAACTTATTGACACCTAGTTTTGTAACCGGTCTTTTTTTATATGAGAGGCTTCTTTTGTAACCAGTCTTCTTTTAGCAAACAAGAGAGTTTTCGTTCTTATTCTCTTTAGCAGCCTATTTATACATAATTTCTAACTCTGTACAGGAACAAAATTTAAATCTGAAAGGCATGAAATTAGGTCCTAATAATCACCCCTAAATGCAGAATCTTCAAGTACTCCTAAGAATCTTAAAAAAATATCGTGTGTTACTCCAAATAATCTCCTGCTAAATGCTGGTCAACACTCCCCCTCAAGATGGTGCATAGATATTACTTACACATCCCAACTTCCAAACTAGATTGTGAATTCTTTTGCTGTTGAGCCCATCACATCAACCAGTTGTTTTTCTGAAGTCAGATGAGAGATGTGTATTTTCTGAAGCCTCTTTATGTGCTTTGTCTGATCATGTTGAACTGGATTATGAGCTATACTGATGGCAGCCTTGTTATCACAAAACAAGACAGAAGCTTCTCTTTCAACAATCTTTATTCTGCCATAAATTTCTGTAGCCATAGTAATTCACAATCTTTTCTGAATCTGTCGAACCATGCTCTAGGTGACTGCTTCAAACCATGCAATGCTTTCTTTAATATACAAATGGGAAGACATTTTCGACATCAAATTGTTGTAGATCCCATTCAATGTTAGCTGCACATGACAATGTGATTATGATAGTATCCATTTTTGCAACGAGAGCAGAAGTATCTTGATAGTCCACCCGTAGGTTTGAGTAAAGCCCTTGACCACCAATCGAGCTTGGTACCGTTTGTTGAACCATTTGTTTTATGTTTCCTACAAATCCATTCGCATCCAACTAGTTTTTCTCCCCAGTGGAAGAGTAACAAGTTCTCATGTTTCATTTTCTGCCAAAGCCTTCATCTCATCAGCATTGCCTCTTTCCGTTTTGGATCCTCATATGCGTCTTGCCAATCCTGTGTAATAGGTACAAAAGAAATAGACAATACGAAGTCTCTATATCTATAGAAGAAGACAGAGAATCCTAGGAAACAAAGTTAGAGATGGGTATAGGAATATCGAACCTTTCCTGATAGACACTTCATTTTCCAATTCTCTTTATCTTACCAAACAAGAACATTGAACTAGAGCCCTTTAAAGTCTACTCCTGACAACAAATTGAGACTAAGCCACTAATTTCTTAATTATAACCCAATCATCTATGACTAAGAAGTGCAAATTGAACTCAAATAACAATGAAAACCTTAACTACTGAGCCTTAAACTTCTGCAGATCTGAAAATTATTAAGCTCCCTTCAGTTCTTGAAACTTAACAAACTTAAAACAGAAACTCTAAGATCACTAAGGATTTTTGTTTTGGACTGAGAACTCATCTTGCTTGTTGGCATTGTAGCAAGGCTCAAAACTCCAAGTTTAGTCTCTTAATCCCTTTATCACTTGTATCAATCTGCTAGCTGATGGATGTGATGGTTCTTGAATATAGTTGATGTATTATAGTTGCTTATATCTGGAAAATTAAGTGTCGATTCTGGTGATGACGTGCTGAAACTAACCTTGTCTCAGATGTGTAGTTCAGACACCTCCTTTTCACTCTAAATTACAGGCTTTAATAGTGACTTGTGAAGATGGTGGACCTTGAAGTTCTAAAATTTATTTGCACACTAGTAGTAATCTTTTGAACATTTAGAAATATCCTGAGAGTAGACCTAGTGTCTGTGGAGCATGACTAATGAAATGCCAACAAAAATAGTCTTAAATGATTCACTTATTCCTTCTTGCAACTTCGTCATCTGGAAGCTGAGAATCTAAATTAATTTGTTATCCCTTTTGCTCTTTTAGCTTACATTAGCACATCCATTAAAGATGGTCCTGGGTGCTTGATGCTGAGGTGTCCTGATCCATCCTGTGGTGCTGCTGTTGGACAAGCTATGATAGATGAGTTGGCAACCATTGAAGCTAAGAAGAAGTATCACGAATATCTTCTTAGATCATATGTTGAGGACAGCCGTAAGGTGGGAATTTTTTTCCTAGGACCTGCCTTTTTTAGGTATAAAGTCATTATTTTGATGTTGTAGATGCTTCCCCTTCCATTCAAAATAGAAGAGGTGAAAATGCTTATCCCTACCAATTGTTGAGTTACTGACA
>NC_026151.1:7368128-7370090 GCF_000512975.1 Sesamum indicum
CGAGTCCTTGAATCCATCTTAGGCCATGCTCATATTTCTATTATAAAGTAAAAGGAAAGAAGGAATTTTTGAAGTGGATCCCTCCTGTTCCTGTATAGTCCCTTTCATTGCTGTGCTATAGTATTTTTATTACCCCCATCACCATAACTACTATTACAATTGGATTTGTTACTGATAAACTATGAGGTAGAATAACACCAATGACACTATATTTCTGTAAGTTTGTCTTCGAGAAATCGTTTGCTGAAAATACCCCTTTTTTAAAAATGTTCAGCTAAAGAGTAGTAAACCAGCTCCTCCATTCAGTTGGTTGGTTGAATGTTGAGTTTGATACTGCATCTCGTCTTTTTAAAGGGAAGTTTTTCTGTAATGTTTGCTTAACATCTCTACATGGCATTATTTCTGTGCTACCTCCCATAAACTTAAGCGGCATATGGTGATGGCTTCATTAGGATAGAGGCTTCTTGTTCTTTGGCTTGTTGTACTTATCCTGTTGTACTTGTCCTTGTTCGCTAATGTGATTAGTTAATTTTCTTTATGTGTTACAGATTAAGTGGTGTCCTGCTCCTGGTTGTGATTCTGCAGTTAAATATGTTGTTGGTAGTGGAAGCTATGATGTCACTTGCAGTTGTTCGTATAGCTTCTGTTGGAATGTAAGTTGGGCTTATGATATATTTGATTGCTCCTCTGTTTGCTTGATTAGGATTTTTTGTGTTTAAGTGTCATAAGCTGGTTCAGTGTACAGAGGAAGCTCATCGGCCAGTGGACTGCGAAACTGTTGCAAAGTGGGTTTTGAAAACCAGTGCAGAGTCAGAAAACATGAATTGGTAGATTACTTGCTTGGACAGCTGAATTTTTTCATATATTCGTTTAGTTTTTTCTGTTTATTTCTCTGTGTAGTGAACTTCTCACACAACCAAAGTCGTTTTCATAATAAGTTTTCTATGAACTACTTATGCTGATGTCTATTGATCATTTGATGAAACTGAAGTTGCTTATTAAATATTCTTGGTAACCGCAAAACTGTTCACATTGTGAACTGGAATCTAGAGACATTGATCAATGTAATTCTGGAGTCCTCTTTGGTTATTGTTTATAGAAGAAAGCTTTAAATTGTTCATCTCTTTCCTTACACAAAATTTGGGCAGTTGCCTTGATTAAGATAAAGAAAAAGAATAACAATATAATTTTATTGAAAACTAGAGTTTGATCTTTATTCTTAGGTTGGTTTAATATTTGTGAAGAAGAACGAAGTCCATGTGATTCACTTGTGGCAGTATAAGAATTAACCTTGCTATGGAGGATGGAGGCAATGGTCATACTTTGAGTTTGTGACATCCCTATTTCTATTTTTTCCTTTGAAGATACATTATATAAGTTGAGATGTTTGAACACTTATGATGTCTAGGTAAGGAGATTCCTTTTCATCAGATAACTCTTGATCTATGTTTATGGTCTTGATCTAATGTCTACATTTCTAATTTTGTCATGAGTATGAATAAGGTTAATTACACTTAGACCCCTTCTAAAATAGGATATTAAATCCCCCAAAAGTTTCAAAATTACACTTACGCCCCCTCTAAAAATTCCCCGTTTACGCCTGACCCCTTGTGTTAGGTTTGATGGAAAATGTTGATGTCAACAAAAAGAAAAGGTATATATAAATTTTTTAATTTTGCCCCTCATTTAACATTCTCATGTTTGTTTCTGCACTTATAAGGGGATAAATGTAATATATATGGAGTAAATGTTTATAAGTACAAAATTATTACATGAGAACGTTAAATGATTGGTAAAATTGAAAATTTACATAATATTTTTGAGAATGTCAGCATTTTTTGTCCAAACCATAACAAAAGGGAGTTAAGTGTAATCGTGAATTTCCGGAGAGGGTGTGTAAGTGTAATTTGGGAACTTCACTTTCCCCATTTTTACAGGGGGTGTAAGTGTAATTGACCCAAT
>NC_026151.1:7370100-7379607 GCF_000512975.1 Sesamum indicum
ATTTAGAAAATGCGCACGTTAAATGCTTGTTTCCTATTCTACCTGGATGGTTGTTCTGATATTAAAGTGAAGATGTTTGATTTTGTGTGATATAGTAATGAGATATGGACAATACTTATAATGCAGGTAAAGCAAAGCCCAAACAAATAGGCATTGTAGATATGGCATGAGTATGACCAATATTCTATCATGGTAGAATGCAATCACTTGCATCTCTACTCTGTTTAAATGTCTGTCCATAAATTCAGTTCCCATGAGCCATTTCCAACAACTAGATCCTTTTTCCTAATATGCTGTTTTGACAAATTAAATCTGCTTGCAGCATTTTTGGTCCCCTCAATTGCTTGTTTTTATTAAACTCCTCTGGGTCAATCTGTTTGATCATTCTTTCAACATACCAGATGATTTATTTAGGATTTAATTGGTCTAGTTTGAAATCATTTCGTTCCGTCTACAGATCCAGTTAACATTGTAAATTATACAATGAATACAGAATTTTTGCAATTTGATCTTTGGAAAACCTCCTATCTTTCATAACTTGAATAGTTCCTAGAGACCGACTTTAGTCCCACTAAATGCTGTGCTGAACAATATGAGATCAGGTTAGCTAATATGAAATAGGTTCCTACTAACTCCCTGATCAAGTCCCAACATTTCAATGAATTATTTCTAGATCCCTGGCAGTCTGTATGGTGAAATTATAATGTTCCAATTTATAAATTTTTAAATTGGAACCAATACATTTCTTGAAGATCCAATAGTAGGGTTGTCTGGACATAACTTTTGCTGAACTGCTGATTGTTATTATGGTTGCGTAATCGAGCTTCTTTTGATTAGTTCCAACATGAGCCTCGTATCAGACACATCCTAAATGGCTGGGAAGGGAGCAGGCCTTTTAACCTGACAGTTAAATAAATGCAGAAAGCACCTAGATCTAAATTTAACATTATGCTTTATGTCTTTCTTATGCATATGGCCCACATCTTTCATGCCATGAAGCTTTGAAGAGATGTTTGATGGGATTTAGATATAGTTCAGCTAGCATTACCTGGAAATTTGCACTCCTTGTTATATTGAAATTGACATGTGATTTCTTTCTCATGCCTCAACAATAAACACAAGTAGTTTTGTTAGTATTTACCAACAAAGTTATGGGAGCTCAGAGAAAAAAATTAACATTCCTGATTCTGTTATTTTAAGGATATTGGCCAACTCAAAGCCTTGTCCCAAATGCAAGCGCCCAATTGAAAAGAACCAAGGTTGTATGCATATGACTTGCACACCTCCATGCAAGTTTGAATTTTGCTGGTAAGTTCTCTATGCTTGCACTTTCAAATCAAAGCTTCTGTGAGAATGTATCTTTTTCACTTCTGTACTATAGCCGAATCTGTCTGTTGGATTTACTAAACTTCTGCTGCCACTCCAGTGTATTAGACGAAATAGTGAAAACTGTACTTCTACATTGAAATTGAGTTTTTTTCCTACTTTTTAGGCTTTGTCTTGGTGCTTGGTCAGACCATGGGGAGAGAACAGGAGGGTTTTATGCATGCAACCGTTATGAAACAGCAAAGCAAGATGGAGTGGTACATATATAAGGGCATTTCTCTTTTTTTTTTTTAAGTGTCTTCTATTGCATTCATTGCCTGAAGTTCTCGCTCATTTATCTGAGAGTATTTTTTAATTCTATTCCTATTTGCATGGAAATGCTCTGCATCCAGTATGACGAAGCTGAAAGGAGGAGAGAGATGGCAAAGAATTCTTTGGAAAGATACACTCATTACTATGAGCGTTGGGCTTCCAACCAAGCGGTATGCGCTGGTTTGGCACATTGTTTTTTTATCTCATAGAGATGCAGTTACTTGTTCATCTCTCTTCTGAGTATCTGTTGGGTGTGCTGCAAGTTTCCAGTACTAACAAGTTGTTTTCTGAGTTTGAATTTGTGCTTCGTCCCAAATTGCACATATTTAATTGAATTGAAGTTCCAGTTTACGTACTAATTTGCTGCCTATTATGTAAATTTCGCGAATCATGAGACTCCTTATGCACTTGTCATCTTGAGAATGATACATGTCAAAAATCAAATGAAGCTCTAATGATCAAGTATCAAAAGGTTAAGATTATAGACTAGACCAAAAATTGCAAGTTGTGTCATGAAGCTTGTGACCCTGAAATTAATTTTTCTGAACCAATCATATGGAGATAACTGATATATAAAGCACTAAAAGTTGACTAAGCCATGAAATACGTCTGATTAACTGAACACAACAAATTGTACAGTCTCTAGGATTATTAGCATGAAGAAAGTTGGGAGATTCAATTCAGGCCAACTGTTTTAGGGTCAAGATAAATATGAGAGCATTGATGTCATTGTGTCGTAATGAAGAATTGCCTAAGCTTTACCCTGTGAAGGAATAATGGCACCGTATGCTAATCTGTTGTTATCATTCATTTGCTCACATTCATGTTCTGGTATGAGAATTTGGTTAGTTGAAAATTTGATGGGTCTGCCTCTAACTTAATATTCTTGTCATTATGCTGTACTTGAAAATTTGACACTATTTGTTCTATCGTTTTGTAATGTTAACCCTATCTTTCCAAATAATCTTCAACTCTTTGCAATTTAATGCAGTCGAGGCAAAAAGCACTGGCAGATCTGCATCAGATGCAAATTGTACATGTATATTCATCTCCAATATGATTCTGAAGATGGGAGAGCTATTATTATCCGTCCTTTATTGTAACTGTTACCTGATCATGAATCTGATTCTTGTGAGTTTCAACCTGGGGGATGGTCAACCATCTGTTGGGACATAGAAGGGTTGGGCTGAAAATTGCTGATTCGACCTTTTTAATCTAGTTCACCTTTATTCAGTAAGTTTGTGCTAACTTATTGTTGACCATCAACTAATCAATTTTGTCCTCTCCAGAGGTTTAAGTTAAAAGCATATTGTTTTATACTCTTTTTGGGGCTAATGCCAAGTGGGTAGGGTGCAAAAGTATGGTTAAATGCGCACGCAGACACCCATAAAGCTGGGTTTACACCCTCAGCGCTAAGGTCTTCTGTCATTGTGAATGTGCCTAATCAATATTTCCAAAATTCTTACCACGAGAGCACCTATGTGAAATAACTAGGAAAATGACTCTAGAAGGATGGGAAGTGAATGAAAAGACAACTCAACAGTGCGATATATCATGCTTCTGTTCTGTTTGGAGGCTCAGAAAGTTCATAAGGTTAGACTTTGTGAAAAGAAAGTTTATGATTGAAAATCAGAGAGTTTGCTACTGATTTTGTATGAATTTTCTTCATTTACAGGCAAGATGAAGTGTTTTATAGAATAAATTACAAAATATTGCTTGCTGATAGATTCAATCAGAGATTTTCTCTTTTACATCACTAATACCTTGTGCTTCAAGCTTTGGGCGGTTCTTATGTGATAGAAGTTTCTCTGTTTTTCTCCTCTCAGATAGTCAGAGAAGAGTATTACTTTTTGTGGAAAGTGCAAGGAGATTCCGATGCTAATGCTTTGATATTCTTGAAACAATTGCTTAACATTTCATTTTGGTCATTCAGTTGGAAGGGGCAACCCGTTTGGGAAATATGAGAACAGAAATGAAAGAGGCTAGTGTCATGAAAAGTTAGCCTAAGGACTAGTTGGGTGCCTTTTTTATGCCATTGATCTACAGATTCTTTTTGGTGACTGAGAGAGGATATTGGGTTGATAGCTGTCTGCATCTACTCTCTATAAATGACGTGGGGTCTTAGCAAATCTATTCACTTGTCTGTTTTTGTCATTATAAATTCCTCATGGTTTAATGCAGAATTTCCTGAATCGCATAAATGTTATGTACGCTCATCTCTGTTAACTGTACCTTTGACCCACTAGGTGGCATCTAGATTTGGCGATAACCTCCCAACAATTTTTGGAACTGTAAATGTGCCTTATCTTTTCATTTTCCTTTTCTTCTTTTCTTTTTTCTTTTTGGGGTTGGGGGAGGTGGTGATTTGTGTGTCTGTGATATTGTTAAGGCATTGAGGGTCTCCAATGTGTTATTCTATGGGGGGGAATAGCCAAAAATTTTGGTTTGGATTATAGGTTTGAGGTAGGGGATTGTTCGATTTGTACAGAACTAGTAGAATGTTAGGTATTATCACCACCATTTGGGGAGTTTGGGGATTTGTCTGTGTGTTCTATGGGGAAAATAACCAGAAATTGTGGTTTGGATTAAGGTTTGAGGTAGGGGATTGTTCGATTGTATGAACTGGTAAAATGCTAGGCATGATCAATCTGCTCTTTTTCAATAGATGACAACCACTGGTGGGGGCGTTGGCACAGTCTTTACTCATAAAATGCAATTTAAGAACAGCAATTTTGGGACTGAGACATTTACTAAAATTTAGTAATGTATCTTTAGCTAATATAATAATGAAATAAAGGCTCCTTAATTAACTTACGGCTGGTTCCTTTTCCCCAAAACGAATTTTCATCCCTAAAATATAACAAACACATTCTCAATTTTTCTCTTCTCTTCCCCCAAATGTTGTAAAGAAACTCTAATTGTGTTATTATATATTTAGTATGTACATTGCAATTATTAATAAAAAAGATATATATATATATATGTATTACATCTTCGAGTTAATATACTATCTAATAAGTATAACGATATGGAAGCTTGATTTGACACCACTCACCAGATAAAGACTTGTATAAAAGAGCGTCTACAGTAGAAAATTCTTCCCCAAGAATGAACCAGCATACTTCATGTTCTCCAATTGATTTCCCCATACTCCCCCAATAGCACCAAACAGGGCCTGGACATTTTTTGACAATTGAAATCTATGATATTTTCAAAGCAATAGCTGAAAAATGGTGATGCACAATATACATTTATTGCCTTTTGGAATCACCCGTGAAATTGTGGGAGGATGATATATATGTACAATGGAATTACCTGTTCTATCCATATTCTTTATATGAACTCGCTGTGAATTTCTTATTATAAAAGAATGTTTTTTTTCTCCAGCTTGAGAAGCTTAGTGGAGTACAATCCCAACCTGAGTCACAATTGAAGTTCATTATAGAAGCCTGGCAACAGGTAAAGCGCTGCAACTGATTTTGTATGTTCAATTATATGTTTTTGTGGTTCGCTTGAGGTATACACTGTAAATTCAACCATAACAATGCTAGTGATGAGTGAAAGAGTTGGGATGCAGCCTTACTCTCTGGAGTGATTTTTGAGAAGTCCTTTTTGTCATAGACAAGATGATGTAGTAACATTGTTGGTTTCTACCAAGCTTTAATGCTTGGCTGATGGCTGTATATAGACTTATTTCTATTCGATAAAATTGACCTTTCCCAAAAAATAAAAAAATAAAAAAAAAATAGCGAATTGAAAAGAGAAGAAAACACCATCATTGGCTTCAATAGAAGTTCCTCTCTTATGGCATCATGTTTTCTCCCAAACTGATAACATTGTTCATTTACTTTCTGCGGCCATGATGTGCTCTTATTTCGGTGGAACTTTTCTGTATGAAAGAAAGTATTCCTTTCTTTACCTTTTTAAGCTTGGGCTTCACTCTTATTTCATTAATGAGCTAGTTGTAGGGCCTGTAGTATTTATTTCCAACTGGAAGAAGTACATTATAAAGATTCCTGGCTAAACTAGGTGATTGGCTCATATTAGACTAGGTTATGGTTGAACTATTACTTCCGTTTTTGCTTATGTTGCAAATAATCATGAATGGTACCTGGACATTTTTGCAGATAGTTGAATGTAGGAGGGTACTGAAATGGACCTACGCATATGGTTATTATCTCCCTGAGAATGAACAAACTAAAAAACAGTTTTTTGAGTATTTGCAAGGTATCATCTCTCTCCTAACCTTTTGAATTCGCTGAAGGTCTTTAGATCATATTATATATGTTCAAACTGAGCCATTGGAATGCATGTTAACATTTAGGTGAGGCGGAAGCAGGTTTGGAGAGGCTTCATCAGTGTGCGGAGAAAGAGTTCTTGAATTACCTCAATTCTGACGGACCATCAAAAGATTTTAATGATTTCCGTACAAAACTTGCTGGTCTGACAAGGTAATGCCGGTTGCATGGACAAAAATTATTCATTTTCTAATCCTTAAAGAGGCCCTATTTCTGTTGCAATATGCATGAAGCTTAGAAGCTTGTAACTTGTACTTTCAGATTTTCCTTGAACCATTTCCACAGTTCAATACTTGTTTTTAGATCTAGTTTTTGCTTGTCTTAGTAGTTTCCAGTAGTTTCTTCTCAATTTTATACATGTAGCTTTTTGTGGAAAATGATCAAAAGAAAAAACTTAGTGGTAATTTATGACATTCCCATCTTAGCATGACGATGCTTCTGATCTGTTGAAATTTTGGAAATGGTACAACCAATAGTCCTTTAGTTGAAGTTTCAAATGATTGTGAGAAACTTAAAAAAAATGGTTGCTGCCAATGTAGTTCATGATCTCACTACGAGCTGCAACTGTAGTTCACAATATCAATATTCTTTTTTCTTTTTTATTTTTTGGGTGGGCAACGGGTTTGTCAAAACCTCAAATTTTCATTTTCAATAGGAACCTGTTGCTCATATTGGTGGTTGAATTACTCAGATTGGGGTATAATTAACTGAAAAAGGGTGTCTGTAAGACCTTTGTACATTTTAAGTGGGACTATAAAGATGCATTTCCTCTCATGAGAGTAAGCTGGTTGCTTAAAATGTACATTTTGTTGGCCAGTTCACTAAGTCAATAGATTAAGCTGAATGCCTGAAATGCACGGTTAGAATATTCGTTGTCTTTCACTTCATGAGATTATTTAGTGTCTATATGTATTTCTTTCAATAGAAGTGAGTAATTCATTTCCTCTCATGGTTTTGCAACAGCGTGACGCGGAATTACTTTGAAAACTTGGTTAGAGCATTGGAAAATGATCTTTCAGATGTTGATTCGCAAGCAGCATGTAGCAAGACGAGCTTAAAAAACATAGCAGGGAGCAGTAAGGAGAAAGGCGGAAGGGGGAAGGTGTCTTCTAAGATAGACATACCGATCAGAAATGCAGGTGATTCAGGTAATTGGGAATGTGATCAGTGTGCCTACTTGAATGTTCGATCTGCAACCGCATGCAATATGTGCCACCATGGCCGTTGAGACAGGCAGTAAAGGCATAAAACAAAGAATGTGCCTTGTCTTGTTATGATCTCAAGCAATCAGTACATGGATGGCAAGTGGCACTAGAGCTAGTTAAATCATCGTGTTTGTTTGGGGGTGGATTAGTGTGGTTGTCTAGGAGGACAATTGGATATGTTTTATCGATTGTAAATAGTTTGTATATTAAGCTACTGAAGTCTTGTTTTCTTTTTTCCGGAGTCCTCGATCCTTCTTTATTAAAATTAAAAAGCGAGCAAATTTACAACGGGGAGTACTGACTCCCTATCATGTCTAAGAAGCTGTAAAAAGGAGTACTATTCCTTTACAAATAATCACCAAAAGCATAAACAAGGAGTACTACTCCCTTACAGATAATCACAAAAGCATAAGGAAGGAGTACTATTCTCTTACAAAAAGAGCTAAAATGGAGGACAAAGTTGGGGACAATGATCCAGTGTGTCAAAAAGTTTCTGCCACTACACTCGAATCATCGTTTCCAACTAGTACCTGCAAAACCAAGCTATACAAGCAGTCTAGGAATTACCACAAAAAGTTGCACCAACTATAATTGAGATCGACAAAATGAGAGAGGAACTAAATATACATTAACCACATGAGACCTCGACTCTCTCTAAAGATTTGAGATTTCAGCCTATAACAGAGTGCTAGGCAGGAATTATGTAGCAGCAGATTGCGACAGCGTGCAGGACCGGCATAGATCAGTTTTTGCGTAGTAGCAGAAACAACACTAAGCAGTTTGTTGAAGCATACAGTGTCAGACAACACAGACACACACAACAACATGAAATACGCTATAGTAGACCGCAATTTTCAATAGCGGGCAGACAACAAAGCAGTGATAGAAACAACATATATTAGGGAAGAAGACAAAAAAACAGTAAACCAGCAGCCCAACCAACATTCATGTAAAGTGATGTCAAACCGTTGTTAAGTAAATTATTCAATGGGGATCAACAACAATTTTAAATCGAACATGTGGTAGGCCGTAAGAGTTAAGGTTGACCATACCTTTCGCTTTACCTGTGAGGTGTTCCATGGAAAGGATGCTAAGTTGTTGAGATGTACATGCTTGATTAGCTAGAAAGTCAGCCACTTGGTTGCCTTCTCTAAAAATGTGAGTGATTTTCAAACTGTCCATAAAAGTATAAAAATGCAGAAATTCATTATCTTTCTTTTGTTCCATGTGTAGGCGTTACAAAATTCACACCGTAATCATCCTTGATTGTCCTGTTAAATTTGTTGTTGCTGGGATTTTGTTAGTGTTGGAACTTGGAGGTATCACCCCATGCATGAGGCATATTTAATTTCCTCTTTGAATTTTCGTTTCTTGTATTTAAGTGCGTGTATTGAGTATCAGGTGAAATGTTTGTTCAGTCTTCCTTTAAGCTAAGTTTGTTTCTAAAAAAGATTCAAATAATCTCTTCTAGTCGTTATCATTCATCATCTCATGGAAGGCTTGTTGTAATGCCGTTCCAACACTATCAAACTGGTACCGCGTAATGTGGAGGTGGTTGATTTCTGTCCAGTGCCAACACAAGCCACGTCCAAGCCATGAGGGCGGCTGAGGCTTGGGGGGGCCGCCTTGCCCCTGCCCGCCCCTAGCGCCCAGACCCCCCTCAAGCACCCTCCTCCCCCTATAATAGGCTTAAAAAAAAAAAGGCCTTGTGACAGGACTAGACATTGAAAAGGCTGAGGAAGGCACTTTTTTGCCATTGTTGAAGCATTTTAGCGTATTTTTGCATGAAAATTTGCATCTCGCCTCAAAATCACATGGTTAATTCATTTTTTTTTAAATAATTTATTTTTGAGTTATGAAAATATTTATTTAATTATTTTAATTATTAAAAAATAATAAATAAAAGGAAAAAAAAGGAAAAAATATGAAGATACACTGAACAAGTGAGAGAAATATGTGGAATAATATTTTTATTTTTTATGCATCGTATTTGTATCGCGTAATATTTATTTTATTATATTCAGTTATATTATGAGTCCCAAAAGTTTGAAAAAGCATCGGGAAAAACTGGAGGGTTCACGTTCAAATCCCTTATTCTCCAACAAAAACATTATGTATACATTAGCATGCGTCTTCATGAGCACTTCCGTACGAGTTATCAGATGGAGTAACATCGATGTTTTTTGGGAACGCCTTGTCAGTTGTCTTCCCACAATCATCGAAATCGGACAAAGAAGCGTCGGGATGTTTTGAGACCCGACAAAATAAGCCGTGGGCAAGATGTCTTTGCATTCTAATGTCATCATTCGGATGAGTGTTGCAAAGGTTTCCGAAAATCTGCGTTATGGAAGGCGACGACCACGAGA
>NC_026151.1:7389607-7403330 GCF_000512975.1 Sesamum indicum
AACTTTTGAAAGCAAAATGCATATTACTAATCAGCATAATTAAGAAAAATGGAATACAATTTTGCACAAAATGCTATATCTTAGTAACTTTGCCCTGGTTAGTTCCACTCATGAATATTTTTCCTAGGAATCTTTTCATCATAGATCTTCTAGAGAATGTAGCTTCAGAAAAGAAAAAACTGAAAAATGATGGTTCAAATAAATTTTCTATTTAGCATTAATATACACAACTTTTGAAAGCAAAATGCATATTACTAATCAGCATAATTAAGAAAAATGGAATACAATTTTGCACAAAACGCTATATCTTAGTAACTTTGCCCTGGTTAGTTCCACTCATGAATATTTTTCCTAGGAATCTTTTCATCATAGATCTTCTAGAGTATGTAGCTTCAGAAAAGAAAAAACTGAAAAATGATGGTTCAAATAAATTTTCTATTTAGCATTAATATACACTATTAGACAGGATGACAATTAACCACAGAAAAAGAGTACCAAGTAGATTACCTGCAAGCCCACTGTTTGAGATAACAGTGTTATGTCATTATGCCCTTGTATGAGGTCAACAGGCTCAACTACCTTTATCCATTTTCCTTTTGCACTACCTTCAATTCAAACAAACCCAATGTATGCCAAAGGAAAATTGATGTTAGCAATAATGAACCGAAATATGACCATGAAAGAACGGGGAAGCAAGAAGAATTGAGATAAAAGCTAAGCATAATATATGGTTGTTATCATGGAGGGAGCAGATAAGCTGGTTCCCTATATCTAATGTCGCAGATTATTTGAAGAACAAAACATCTTTTTAGATATATCTGTAAGAACACAACTCTATTTTTCGGCAATGACTAGCTCAAGTAAATGTAATCAAATGACAATTGCTTCTTTGAATGATAATCACGAAACTGATAGCAGGCAACACTTTCCCAAATTATTATGGAAGGATTGTTTGTTAATTGTTTGGATTGATAGCCTTTACTTAAAAGCATGAAAATACGAGCACTTTGAACTTGTCCTCTAAAGCCAACTATGTTAACTAGACAATCTAGCCAAGATTGTCCGTGTGGTCTTCAGAAATGACATAAAAGCAGCTCTCCTTGTCTGGGCATTTAAGAATATAGAAATATAAAGAGTTGCTATACAGTGATGGTCTGGAACCGTTGGATGTGCTCCCAGCCGTAAATTCAACTGTAAATCCTTGTAGTATTTGAGGGAACAATCAAGACTGAAACACCAGATCCCACAACAGTTGTGGGAGTAAATGTGGCTAATCCATCATGCCTATGTTGGTTTCTGCTTGTGAACATGGGCTTAGGCATATTAAGCAATGGAGGCACTAGTTGAGAAAATTGAATAGTTTAAACCTCCCTTCGGAGTGTCACATTTGTATGCACAGAATATATACATGTACACAAATACACACATACATGCATGCATAGGTATTGATATATATATATATATATATATATATATATATATGTACACATACATGTACATGTAAATATACTCAGAGAGAGAGAATAGACCTTTGAATTGGCCATTGACAAATATACACACGAAATCCCGCATGCTGTCAATGGTAAGCACAGGACTAGCTTGATTCTCTTCCCAATATGAGATGTCCTCATCAGAAATGTATATTCTGCATACCAAAGATTTATGAGCATCAATACAAACAAACAAATAACTACCAACAGATGCCAAAAGATATTCAACAATTGACTTCACAATAATATCAGGGCAATACAAATATATAGTTTAAATGTAAGATATGAAAATAAAGGATGTAAAACAAGTCCTGTATAGGACCATGAATGAGCGAGATTGAACCAAGCACTTTAAGCTGCTCAAGATTCTTAATATACTGGACGAGCCTAACACAAAATAGAAATATATATATGCAGGAAATTAGGTGTATATTAGCTGTAGGTTCGTTATATAGTAGATTGTTAGGGGTTTCATTAGCATTTTTTTTTTATAGTTAGTTTCCTATTTTAAGGATTTTAGTTTACTGTAGTAGAGGACCCCCTATTAATCCTCCTTGTATATTGCAGAAATTTTGGAATGAAAATTCAATTCAGAAGAAGACCCTGAATATATATACACTACAGAGGGGCTGAAAACATTCAACAAACAATCACAAAGTTTGCAAAAATAAGAAAAGAAAAAAAAATCCTAGGAAAAAAGGAATACACTTGCCTAATAGGAACAGATAAAACAAGGAAACAGACAAACTGAATCTAGATAAATATTACAGTTAACTACAAAACAAATCAATTAAAAGATTCAACACTCCCCCTCAAGAACCAACCTTCGATCTCATCTCTTCAAACTTTATTTTAGGTAGAGCCTCTGCAATCCGTAGGTCAGTGGATAGGTAGGAGATCCTTCTTTGATGAAGTGCCAATCAATTTCCACGTGTTTTGTTCTGTTATGGAAAGGGGGTTCTTATCAATGCTTATAGCAGCCTAGTTCTCGCACCACATGTTGATAGGATCATCTATGGCAAATTTGAACACCACACAATCAAGCATCCATTCGTATTGCCAGCAATCTTATTTTCCATGAGTGTTCCATGAGGACGAAGCATATTAGATTGCTGTCATTATTTTTGTAAGGCTGTCATGAGTTAGAAAATCTGCAGTTTCTTTACTCCTTGAGAGCCAAGAGCGGACATATTTTCCAAGGCTTTCGAGCAAGGCACTTTAATATTTTGTGTAACAAGCCATATATGATTAATATATGTGCTCCACCTTGAGGGGAGTGTTCAAATATCTGTTTTGGATTTGTACATATCTTTCTTTATTCCGTTTGGATAGTTATTTTCGGTAGTTATAACTTAGTTGTAGTTATCACTTAATTCTATCTCTATACATTAGAGATGAAAGAGTCAATAATTGACACAGCATCTTCTTTCCTTCTCTAAAGTTCTAACAGGAAATTACAAGGAATAAATTAATCATCTAAAGCAACTGCTATCCCAAGAATTCGAGGGTTTGGATCATTGGAAGTAGTTTCTAGGTATTGCAAGATCAAGCAAAGGTATTCCGATGTTGCAATGGAAGTATGTGTTAGATCTTCTTAACGAAATTAGTGTGGCAGGATGCAGACTAATAAACACTCTAGTGGTTCCAAATGTTAGGTTTGGGACTCGACAGGTGGTACTGATGTGGACAGAGGGAGGTACGACGGGCTTGTGGAAAAACTTATACATCTAGCTCATAAGTCTCCTAATATTGGGTTTTCTTTTAGCTTGGTTAGTCAATTCATGAAAAATCCTTCTCAAGAGCACAGAGTAGTATATAAAATCATTCGATATCTCAAAAGTGATACTAGCAAAGGACTAAATGACTACCAGGTCTGTTCATGTATTTATAGATGCCGATTGGGCTAGATTGATCACTGACAGAAGATCTACTTCAAGGTCTTGCTGTTTTGTGTGGGGAAACCTAGTGATCTAGCATAGCAGGAAACAACCAGTTGTGGCCCAGAGTAGTGCAAAAGTTGAGTTCAGGCTAGCACGTGGAATATATGAGCTAATGTGGATGCAAAGGTTGACTAGAAGAGCTCAGAGTGAAAACTTATGGTCCTATAAATATGAAGAGTGATAGTCTCCTATAGCTATCGCTAAGAATCCTATCCATCGTGATAGGACCAAACATGTTCAGATTGATATGCACTTCATCATTGAAAAGGTTGAGAAGAAGATTATCACACTAAACCACATTCCTACTCAGCATCAACAGGCATCCTTACCAAAGCTCTCTATAATCCTAACTTCCATGATTTGTGTTCCAAGCTAGGCATGATGAGCATATGCTGCCCAGCTTCAGGTGGTGTGTAGAAATATACATGTAGGAAGTATATTAGCTATAGAGGATCGCTGTATAGCAGATTATTAGGGGTTTCTTTTTAGCAATTTTTTACAGTTAGTTTCCTGTTATAGGATTCTAATTTCCTGTTCTTGAGGACCAACTATCTATCCTCCTTATACCTCCTTGTATATACTGTACTGGGTGTTGAATGAGAATAAGAATATTCATTCCAGAAAATTACACACGATATTCGTGCTTCATGTGTTTATTTCCCAGCAGAGGTAATGAACCTTGGTTAATGAACACATCAATTACTTCATAGCTGAATGAACCAAGCTTAAAAGGAGAGCATGAACTTGCTATAATTAGTCAAGCACAAGCACACAGGCTTCTTGGCATATATATGGCATTAATACTTAATACACCCATATACCCAATGAAAAGGCTACATGTTATGGAGGGCATCAGATATCTACAGAGAAACTAGGACAATGGCATGGAGTTTCTAGTTGTCCTTCCCTTATAAAGAAGCATTATAATTTTTTTGCAGAAAGCTGAAGTACAAAGAACTTTGAAGTAAACAGCATCAGATCCTTTCCAAATTAATTCATTTGGGATAAGTTTTAAACAGAGCATTATAGGTATTTTATTTTGCAAAGCATCACTGTGTAATCAGTTCAATAAGATCACATAATACCTGGTTGAATACCATAAATAATCTGAATGGTCCTTTGTCACATTCAAATGCTCCAGAATACCTTGGTATGTGAAGTTGCTGTCACTCCACGCACCAATTGGCTCTCTAAGAAACTTCCAGGTTTTCGAAATATAGTCAACCTCGTACGGTGCCATCAATTTCAAAGGTGCAGGATCATTCGAATAAGAAGCAACATCCAATCCAGTTGTTTTAATTGAAGTCTGCACCCCAATCTGTTCCAAACATCAAAATTAGAAGCTCAAACTTTCATGGATGTTGTAATCACCAACCTTTAGTGTAAAATGATTGACATAAAACCATAGTAAATAAAAAGTAAGACAATGATTTCGTAACTCTATTTTAACCCACACCAGAACTAACATCCACTTCCGATAAGCACCAGCTTTACTGTTTATTTCATCTGTCCGGGAACTACCATGTGCTTAGTCTAAATTTCCTTGCTCATAAAGTTATTTTCAGGTGGTTAATAACAGGCAGTTGAGCCCTCTACCCGGTGAAAATGGGTTATTTCCAAAAACAAAAAACAAATTAGCAACAAATAATGTTCAATTTTTATAAAACATTGACCTTTCAAAGTAGAGGAAATATACATTGACAAACTTGTTGCCTATAAATTCGTAGGAAATTAGACAAGTCTGAAGCAAAGCCGCATAAATAACAGAATAAAAATAATAAAAATAGCAAACTTATATATAAGATATCCAGTGATAGGTAGTGTTTTCGGCCCTCCTATTTGATTTTATACAGAAGACAATATATTCCTGACAGGCTTAAAGTATAGGAAGAACTATACTGGCATGCAGCAAAGTTACTCCAGATTTATGTCAAGTTGGAAACATTAATTATCTATTCATCAAATGTAAGTTCTCCAACATGAAAGAATGTTATACCTTAGCAGTATTAAAGGCAGTGGTTCTGCAATCTGGCAATATACTCACTGACCATGGAGGTAAAATGTATGCTTGATTACGGAATTTTACAGTTGCAGAGTTGTGCTCATCAATATTAGCCAGAAATGCTGAGCACTTGCTTCCATTATAACTGTAGACGTGTGCCTGAATATATCATATAAGAACCATATAAGTACCTACAGGCTGCTTTTGTTCTCTTTAACTGAAGTGTATGAATAGGTTAGGAAATACAGGTATTTTTCATAACTTTGGGAAAAGGAGAAGTTCATTAATTAGTTTAATCTCCAATATTTTTGTCTTGAAACAGTATATAAGACCAGAAATGGAGGTTAAGCTACAAATAAACAGGGAGAAATATTAGGTAGGCCAATGGAGCTTCTCAAGATGTAAAGTTACATAGATATATCCACTGGAAGTTTATTTCTTATTTTCCTAACATGCTTCTGTAGTGCAAGTAGGTCAGCCATTAGTCCATTCAGTTTACAAAAGACCAAACAGTACCAAAAGAAGCAAAGAAATCAATCTCTGACATCCTGACCATTAATTGAAGGGAAAAACATAAATATATTGACCAGTTTATGCCATATACTCAGATTTAGCTTCTAAGTAATTCATCAAGACTAACGTTCTTAATAGTTTGTAAATTCAGAAAGGATTATGACTAGCAATTTCTAATAGTGGAAAGATTCTAGTTGATTCACTTTCAAATAAATTTTCGTCTCTCCTAGTTGGCCAAACCAGAAGCACAGGATCCAATTTGACATTCTATCAAATTACTTAAGAAAAGAGCAAACAAGTAACATGAGAAAGCAAGCATGTTTGCTATGGAAGATATAAAACAAGATGAAAATAAAACAATAAAGGATGAAATAGGCTGAACAAACCACAGAACAATCTCATGGTCAAAATGTTGTATTTCCAACAAATTTGAGTAATGGCCTTTGAATCCAGTAAGTAGATTTATGAAAGGGAATTAAAGAAATTTGTAATTAATTCTACATACTTCAAATGAACAAATAAGAAGTTATTGCAATTTATATATATAATTTAAAGGAGAATTTTGTGTGTAACAAACTACTCTCGTCAATGATTTTAAAATTCACACAGACCTCCTGTTGTGGTCCTAATTTGATATAATGAGGCGAATTAACAGCAACAAGAGCAGGCTCGCAAAGCTTGATAGCAGCATGAAGATCTTTCAAATGTCCCCACTTAGGCTGTCTCAGAAGTCCTAAAGAGGCCATGAAACTATTAAGCAAAAAGCAAAATATATGCAAGACATTTATTACATTGATGCTGAATGGTCTTTTTGAGGGAAGAAGAAAACTTTTTTCACTTGCAAGACAAGAGTTTGACATTGTAAAACCTACCATATTCATCAATCGGTGCATCATAATCATAGCTAGTGATGATATTTGGGCCTCCTGCAGTTCGGCCGAAGTTTGTTCCACCAAAGTACTACAACCACATTACCGGCAAAATTAGTTCATAACTCAATTTAATGTGATACAGTAAGCAGAAACAATCTTGTCAAAATATAAACAAGTGCTTTAGAGGTATCCATAATGATTTGATATGATATGGAAACACAAGGAATGCAAACTAGCATTTTATGAGCTGCAAATGAACTTCTTGAAGAGAAACATGGCATGCTACAGAAGTTTTAGAGTATAAATTTTCGTTCTATTCCTAATAAGAGTAATATGAAACTTGAGCATTCCCATGGGTTATGGTTCTAGCATCGCTAGATGGATTACATATCGGAACATGCAGCATTAAGACTACAGCCTCAGGCCATTTTTTATGTATCTAACATACCATATAATAATTCTGAAAGCTACCTCCACGCTGGAAAAAGCGTGCAACTGCAAATGCAATATCTTCAGTAGGACGATGAGGAACTCTATCACCCCAATTTGTATACCTTGAAATAAGGTAAAGCAGAGGACATAAATCTCAAGTTTCACATTTTGCTATTCAAGGACAAGCTCTTAATTGTAACTCAAAACAGATAGCTTTCAACAAATATATTCTTTCAACCTAAGATTCAGCATGTTTGTTTTATGGTTCAAGTGAGGAAAGAAAAAAAAAAAAGGACACCTACAGTCCAGTTCAGTTGCCAGTTCTCTCTTTTTTAGTCTCTGTTAGAGCAACAATGATATTACGATATAATGCTGGGTTGCTAAAAAGCAGATCAGGATATAAACTGTGAGAAATATCACATCCACAGGCTGCTAATTGCCAAAGTGAACACACAATATTAAAAAAACATAATTTTTACACAATTCCCATATTTTTGTGTCTGTCAAGATAAGTTAAGAATACGGTAAATTGCAACGACCTTCCCATGAGATTTCGCATAATTACAAATACTCCCTCGTTGTTTGAAAAATTACTAATACCCCCTGATATAACAGTCGTCTAATAATTAGCCCAATCAGTTAGGTTTCCATCCATTTTATGGTGAACTGACTAAAATGACCTTGTGGATTAAAAGTTATAACTTTATTTATTTTTCAAATTTTTCTATATTTTTTTTTTGGACTAAGTGGATAGTCTTTTATAATTTTTAAAATTTTTTCATCCACCTTGTTCGATTCTTTTATAAGTTTTTAATTTTTTTTAAGAAAAATAAAAAAATACAGTAAGGGCAAAGTTGACAATTTCATACTTCCATCCAAGGATTACATAATTTCTTCAAACATTAGGGAGGTATTTGTAGTTTTTCAAACAATGATGGGGTATTTGTAATTATGACAAACGTTAGGGCAAGTTGTTGTAATTTACCCTTAAGAATAAATGTGGAAATAAACTTCGATAATGCAAAAGGCGATAGTGGATAAAAAAACTGATACTTGATCGAGGTCCATACCCAATAAATCCACTATTTGGCATAACACTTTCCATGATGATAGGAGCATTGGAATAATAAATTTGTTATTAGTGTTATAAAATTAACATTTTTCTTCATTTCTCAAAGTTTCTTCAAGAATGACCAAATAGGATTCTCCAAGGAGACTTACACGACTTCTCCAGAATTAGTATAAAGCAAATGTAAAACCCAAAGAGCAAAACAAGATGTCGGAAGAAAACTCTTCAGTTGAACTAAGCTGAGTCATGACTATACAGTCCGGACCATTGCAACCCCTCATGTAAAGTGAGAAAGTATGCAGTTCTGCTCTAGATGACCTGTTTCACTAAGCACAAGGTAAACTTTCGCGTACTTTACTTACTGTTTTCTTCAATTGTCTGTACACATCTAGAAAAGTACATATAGCCAGACAATTTAAAAACCGCCCACACGACACGCACTGCAGAAATAAAAGGTATCAATCATCTTATCTTGTATTGCAAAATCGGAGGGAGGCATCATACCATCCATCCCAGTGCTCAGTCCAAACTATTGGCTTCTTTTTGGAATTTGGCTTGAAACCATCACAGTAGTACCTATTACAGGTGTCTATCTGACAGCACAAATAAAAAACTGACTAAGAAGGATGGCCACATTAGAACATGAAACAGAAAAGTTACAATTTATCTCTCAACACCTAGCAACCATCTGATTGGTACAGTAGCATTGCATTCTCGCCTAGCAACTGTATATATATATATGTATCACACGTCAAAAGCCAATTAAATGTAAATTGTGCAAGGAATCATGAATTTACTATGTACTCTGGTGCATCAGTTTGCTTACACATAACCCATGGAACACCAGCATCAAGCCCAACTGCCATTTTGGCTGCCCATCTCATATAGGCTTTTCCTTTAGGGCCATAAGAGCTTTCGATATTTCCATATTCATTTTCAATCTGCAAAACAAAAGTTGTAGTCATTTACAGGTTAGTTCAGTAGAAAACACAATTAAAAACTTTGTGTATTGTAAAAACAAAAAGGCCAACAAACAATATCAGTGTTTGTGGGTCACAGAGAAATAAAGCAGCATATCAAGCACAAGAATCCTACTTTTCATAATCTCTCGAGAAACTGATGACAAAAGTCAACAAACAGAATGACATATACTTCTACTACTGTACTAGAAGCTGCCAAATTTTTAATTTTACCAAATTGCATCATTTGACACTCACAATAACACAGGTAGATGATCACATTGGCATATATATATATATAGAGAGAGAGAGAGATGGAGGGAGAATGGAAGAAAGATGGATATGTAAAATTTTGTACTTATTAATATAAGAAACTAAGAAAGCTTATTGACTACTCTAGTGCTAGTGATTGTTTCCCCCTTCCAAGAAAAGGTAGTGTTGAAAGTAATGATTTGACCTGCAACATAATAATTGGGCCACCTTGCCAAGAGAAGAGTGACTCCTCTCGCATCAAAGCCACTATCTTTTTGACAAACCGCTGCATTTCTTCCTGGAGAAAATAAGATCATGATTGTGCTTATAGCCAAAATTAGGTACCATATACAAAGGTATTTTCTGTTTGACTAAAAGCAACACTCACCTTGCAATTAAACATTAGCAAACTGAAAGTCGTATTAAATAACATAAAAGTATGATAAAGTTGGTCAACCAAAGCCCAACTGAATGTGCTTGCCAAAAGAATTTAAAAAACAAAGAGCATGTGATAGGAGCAATGGTTATGTATATATACCTACACATACATACACCACATATAAGGACCTAGAAGAAGTCTAGGAATTAAAAAGTTTTTCTTTAACAAGTTAACTGCTATACCATATACATTCATATGAACATTTGAGTAACATGAAAATGAAACCTGCAGGTGACCAACAAATCCATCCAACAGAACCCATATCCATAGTACTACCTTACTGGTGAAACTCAAAAAGTTTAAGGAAATAAATATCTGAAAATTATCTTTCAGCTTCCATGAAAGAACTTGTTTAGATGTTCACCGCGAGGAATCATTATTGTTTCTAGATTAATCCATGAGAATCACCAAATCTTGACATAAGTTTATAAGTAATAAGTTGGATACTATGTATCTTGATATAAATATATACTCACAAATCGATAAAAAATAATAAGTTAATGGTTAGGACTTGTTAGTTTAAAAAAATATAAGAGATTAGAAATGCATATTCAAATCTAATATAAAACTTATACGAATCATACTAAATAATTATTTACAAAAAAATATTGAAACTTACTAATTGTTTATTAAGCTTGTTTTTGTATAAAGATTAAATATATAAATAAAAGTACCATAGTGTATTATTATCTAAAATTAAAATATATGATATTGATTAGTAATTATAATATGTGGCTAATTTTGAATATAAAGTTGATATAGTATTGAATATGGAGTTAAATATATAAAAATTTTAAAAATAAAAAAATATAAAAAATAATGGAAAACAAACTGGCAAGAACGAACTCGAGCTCAAGCCGGAGTCGAGCTTAAAATCGAGCCAGCTCGACTCATGTACCACCCCTAGATATGATACAGAATCATAGACAACGTTGTAACTATGGACATGTACAAGAGTTAAGAAGAATGAATCAAATGTTTGCAGACCTACAGTCCAGATTTATCCAGAAGGCAAAGATGGAAAAGTACTGCATCATTCCATTCTTGGACTAGGAGTTTTCTGAAACAGTAATTTATAGAAAAAGGAAAATTCAGCAGAGTACAGCGTAATGTCAGAAGAAGTTCAAATGTGGAGGGATACATATTTTGTATAGGAATTGGTAAAAATGGACCAGTTTGATCAGAATGAACAAGGATCCAATAAATAAATAGGGTGTCATGCTGGTAAAGATGACGTAGGAAGTTAAACAGCCTCTTGGGGGACCCAAGGGGAATGAGATGTTTTGTTGCTCACTTCAGGACAAAATTCCAGCAGAAGGAAGCTTCCCTTTGATGGCCCCTAGAACATAGAGATCAGGGAATAGGACAACCATTTGGTTTAAGGTACTCAAAGACCATGACAGAAGGGGAGTTGCAGGAAAACCAGAAGAGGTAAGAAAAGGCATGGTATTTGTTTGAATTCTCAAAATTCAAATCTTAGTGAGGAGCCACTTGTGGATGAACGAAATGCTGAAGATGACCAACAGTGTAGAAGTACATTTTCTTGAAGATGAGTAGCTAAAGATTCTGGTGTCATCTCCTTGTTTCCAAATGCAGGCATTATTATTTATAGATGAGAATATTTATAAGTGGATTTCCTTGATTTTGCAGTGCCCAAGCCAAGTATCCATTTGTACATTTGCCAAGCCTGTCCTATTCAGTATCATTGAAAGCCCACATAGATGCAACTTTACTTAAGTTGTTCAATCAACTTATCCTGGTAGAAGAAAAAGGTTACTCTAAACTAAAGAATCAACAAACAACAACTATATGTATTGAGAATCACAGCAACACCATAAGAATTATCACATTCCGACGTAGTAGTTGGACTAAACATCAACACGGTTTTCTTGTAATACCTTGAAGGGAATGTTGTCTGTTCGAAATTCAATACCAGGTATATCACGAAGCCAAACAGGAAAGCCCCTACCAATGATAAGACAACACAAGGTCAAGTAACAGAAAATACATTACTTAGCATGTTCAATCAGAAAAACACTTCATCTGTTTAAAAAGCAAATATAAATTCGTGCAGATCATGCAAGTGAGAGGTAGAAGTATATAGAGTGGAAGTCATAAAAAGAGCAGTAACTAGGTGACTGGAAGTTGGAATATATGAAAAATACTTTTAAACCACAAAACAAAAGTTGTTGTGAACTAGATTCCAATAAAAGTGAGAAGCAAAAGATCCATGTGCAAGATGTTGGCAGATTTAGGCATGAAAAAGATAACAAGAAGTTTTTTGCAATTTATAATTTCCAAGACAAAAGTCAGAACTAAGTGCCTCTGAGCTATTTACTTGTGCAAAAAGTTCAAAGTGTCATAAGCCAAGTCAACCAAGGAAAAAAGATGTAGTACAAACATGCTCATCATTCTAAATCTGAGGGGCAGGCGCTTCGAGATAAAGCTCAACTTACCTCCTAGTCAGGCTACCTGTACTCAACATAAGATTTAATCATTTCCTGAGACTGAGGAGTCAAGCTCCCCGTAATACACATAAGATTTAATCTTTTTCACATCTCACTCATAACTGAAATGTTCATGAAACCTGCTGAGTACATTCTTTTAATATATTTAAGATTCCTGTACATTTGTGCTTACTGGGCTAATCGAAAAAAACCATTTAACAAAATTATCCAGCCATGTGACAGTTCGTAAACTTAATTTGTTCACTAAAACCATGAAGCAGTTTACAAGTACCCACGCTTCAATAAGTATTGAAACATTTCATTAGATGAATGAAGCATCAAAGACAAATTATCATATGAAAGCTGAAGTCAGGAAAAGAGGACCCAAATAAATTAATGTTTGCTAGCATGAATACAAATCAAGATATACAATCAAGCTGGTATGTTCAACTATTCAATACATTTGCAGTCTCGAAAAACAACTATTAAGAAGTCTTGGTTAACAATTTCAATCGGGCCTAGCCAAGCCCTGTCAAGCCCATGCGGCCTTAGCCCTCTAACTTCTTTTATAATTATTAGCACATCATGTTACAGGACTTGACTTTGGTAGATGGGCTATTATTAGTAGAGGACACCTTCATGGGCTCGTCTTTGGTTGATGGACTGTTATTAGTAGAGGACTTCATCTTCGTGATTGCATAAGAAACGATACTTGCTTTCTTGACTTCATAATGAAGGAATGGACAGATTATCTTGTGAAAAAAGCAATTTCTTTCATCTCTCCCTCCACTTTTTGTTCATGTCTCTCCCACATAATGTCCACTTAGCCAAAAGAAAAAGAAGTTTCACTCCATCTTGTGATTTTCTCCGTACCAGGTTATACTTCTCTCCAAAATTCTTATTGTTTTTATGTTTAATGTTATTGATATTCAATGTATGTATTTTAATTTTTTGACCATCTTGTTCTGTTTTTAGTTTTGTAATTCTTGTTTATTTATAAGAAAAAAAAAATTAGTTTTTTCATATTACTTTATTTGAGAGACTCTCATGACAAATAACAAGCTTAGATATAAAAATTGATTATGAAATTTATGATTTATATAAATGTAAGTCCTAATTTTCAGAATAAATTTGTTATTAAGAGAACGAAATTTAGTGGGGTCTTTTGCTACATCGATTATACGAATGTGAAAGAAGTATAATTATTAAATTTTGATAAAGAGCTAAAAGACAAGTTTGTGGCTCCGCCATTCATCTGAATCTATGACAAATTCAAACATGTAAAGTCCCTATAACATTAGTGGCATG
>NC_026151.1:7403359-7456634 GCF_000512975.1 Sesamum indicum
TTCCACTCAGCGCATACATAAGGACCGATACGAAGAAATAAATAAAGTCCACTGGAACCCACTTGCTTCACAAACTTCACAATATTGTATCGTCCTTCAAAATTATACTGGACAGACAACTAGTGTATTAGAGAACAACAAACAAAATATAAATGGAAGTAGAAGTAAGTCACAAAACCTAGCGTAGAAATCATACCTGTCCCCTTACCGGCTCATGGCCATTCCAAAATACATATGTTTCAATGACATCAACTCCACCTTCCTTGCTCTTAGAAATCAGATCGGACCACATCTGGCATCATGTTGAACCATCAGACACAGAGAAAAAAACATCGAACAAGTAGATAAGTGGAAGAACTTAAAGAGTCCATACATTTTCTTAGGAAGTCTCCTATTCATGCAAATGATAAGAAAATACGTTAGGAAACAGAAATAGACTAATAGGAGACTACCATTTGTCTGGCTCTTTGCAAGTAAAGAATTTTCCTGGATAACATGGAATATCACTACAGATACAATGAATACAATTTGTACTTCATACGCTATGATATTCTCTGCATTTCTTGAGCCACAAATTTTGCTATTGACACACGACAAGGTCATTGTAATGACGTTGAAGAAAAGATTAGACTTCTAAATACTTGAAAATCCAAGCAAACAATGTCAAAAAGAGAAGAGTTAACTAGAAGAAGAAATTCTTAGGCACGGTAAATGGCTTATATTATACAAATCACTCCAGATTCCTTTTACTAACCAGAAATTGAGCTCTATATTGCATCTACACTAAAATTAGAATCATTTTTGAAGCCCAAAAACTCATAAGCATTTAGGCTGTGTCTGTATTCTTCAATTATTTTTACAAAACTCTTTTCTTTCAAGAGATAGATGATGAGCAACCACTGCACCAATGTATAAAATAGAAAGTACATAATACCTCATTATCTTTTCTTTGATTAGTTTAAAATGTCATTTACTACAGTGAACAATTGGTGAAGCTATATCCAGATGCCAAAACCGGATGTTCCAAGATGGGCACAAAAGCTGTTAACATAATCTCATGTGATATATTTCAATTTGCTGAAGTCTAAGATACAGTATTTCAAGTTTCTCAAATTGAAATTTGCTTCTTACTTTAAGGCACCAATATAGGTACTATGATCCTCCAAAGAAGCAAAACATGTTGCATCCAATCAGCTTAGTCGAATTTTTTGTTACCCAAAAGTCAGGGCAATTTGGTTAATCAAAGAAACATCATACAAGGAAATAAGAACGGCTCCAAGGAAATCAATAAGAAGGATAACTACTTAAAAGCCCAGAAAATTGTAATACTATATGAATATGGAGCACATGCAGGAATTCGGCTGTGGAATTTCATCAATACAATAGTAAGTTAATTCAGCTAAGCAATACTAGTTGACAATTCCCCATACCTTATTATCAAGAATTTGCTCTATATCCAGAAATATTTTCCATTCCGCTCACAATTTCGAACAATCAAAAGCACAAAAGTCACATGAACAAGTCAAACCTGTCGCAACTTATTCCAAAAGAAGGCCAAATAGCTCGAAAAAGCCACAAAAGACAATTACTGTTGCAATCTAAAGTTGCAGCATACGCAGTTCAAGACAAAAGCTCGGTCTTCACCAAATTAATTAACAACATAACATAGCTGCGAAAATTACTTCAGGAGTGGCTCTGGGGTAGTGAATTCCACCGGAGATTAGCATCCGCCGTTTTCCATCAATGATGATCGCTCTGCCATCGTAGCTCACATTGAACGGCTTAAAAAACTCTCCAGCAACAATCAGCGCTTGTACAGTCAATACCAAGCAAACCCATTGAAACTTGATTCCCATCTTCTGACTGAACTTTGAGAGCTAGATTATAGATAAGAAACAACACATTCATACGGATGTCTGTTGTGACGTCAATAACGAAGGTGACCAGCGATCAACAATGAAAATCCCAAGAATACTTGTTCGTTTATGGATTATAATACTTATGCAGTGAGAACAATTGTACAGACAAGCGGAAATCGAGAAGTGAACTGTGTAAGTTGGTAGGTCGTTTGTGCTCCTATTTGGGATAAGCGCGACACGACGTTGTAACTTTTAACCATATTCAAATTCTTTATATTTTCATTTTTTTCAAAGATTTTTATACTATTATAAAAAAAATCATATCTCTATTTAATTTTTTAATATCCAAATTTATTATTTAATTTATTTTTTAAAAAATTAGTTGTAATAGTAATTTTATTTTTTTATTATCTCATAATTATGATTTTTTTTCTCTCATTTACTACTCTATTGTTTCTCTCTCATCTAAGTTGTTCATGTTTCTTTTTCTTACAAATTTTTATATTTTTATTAAATTTATAATTATAATATATTTTTTTCTCTCTCACCCCATTTTTATTTTCTCTATCAGACTTTTTTCAAATTATAATTTTTTTTGCTTGTGTCAATAATACCATTAAGTTGATTTTTTTTCCTTTTTCTTTCTTTTGGTTTTTTTAAATGTTATTTGTTAATTTATATATTTGATTCATTCTTATAATATAAAAAAAATATTTATTATACGTATATAGGGATAACGCGTCATTACAACTAGTTAAATAAAAAAAATTGGCCTAAGTGGGCCGGCTCACTAGCTTGGATCGCCAGGCTCGGTCCAAGACCAAACGATCCTAGAGCAGTGGATTGGGTAGTATTGTTATATGGGACTAACTCGCCCTGTACCAATCCATTCTTTATTAGGTCAATCCAATTCTGGGCTGCGTTGGACCAGCCCGGTGCACTGCGCATGTTGAATGCTACCACTCTCGCAGGCCAAAGTGGACTCTTGCTCCGTTTCTTCGTTTGCCTTGGGCAACTATGCCTCCCACAAAATTTGCAAAGGCCGAACCATTTGGGCCTTGATCCATTTCGTCCTGTGCCTTTGGCGGGAGTTCATAAATATTCAGAAGAGAATTGCAGAGAACTGAGAAGGTACATTTTCGTGATAAATTGCACAGGAACTTGGGAAACAGAGTCGGAGGAAAAATATTATGAGCATACCAAGTACATTGTCTTCTTCTCAGCCAATTGATCCGAACACTGTCCGAAGGTCCAAATTTTTCACGCAACACGCACACTGGAACCCCCCACGCGTGTTAATTTTTGTATACCTGTGATACAGATATTTGTATCTATGGGTTGGGATTCTTATGTTTATTTATTTACTTTTGAACTACAGTCGAGTTACGGAGCTCAGAAATGTTGACGAATATTCCGAACTTGGGCCGGTGGAGGAGGAAAAGTTGCTGAACAACGTGGCGGTTGAGGTTGAGGTGAATAAATGAAATATTTTTTAGTTTTATTTGTCATTCTGGTAATATTTTCTTCTTGCGCTACTAAAACTGGGGATTTCTTTTGTAGACCAAAATTGATTGGATATTTTCAGAGGGTTCTTCGAATTTAAGCGCGTTACCCGAGGAAGACCTCAGTGAGATACCTTTTGTTATTATTAGGGGTCATATTTAATTTTTTTGGAGGTACTCAAAGCTGGGTACTCTTTTAAAATTGTAGATGAAATTTTGGGACAATTGAAGAAAGAGCTGGGCGAAATAGAGGGTGAAAATGCGGATATCGAATGTGAAATTGAGGAGCTTCAAAGGAGATGTCTGGAAGGTTTGGAATTGTATTTGTGAACGTGGATTATCTTAAATAACTCACTACAGTTAATTTATCCAATGATAGTTGATATGTTACACTTACAAAAAATATTATGTAAAGTTCAGACCCTCTTGAGAAAGTAGAGTTTTGATAACCAGGGACCTTCTTGTTACTGTTGTCGGAACCTTATATGTTCATGTGTTTGTGTGTGTATTAGTAGTTTCGTATTTCTTATTATTTGTCACCGTTGCCATTACAAATGTATAGAAAGTGATTTCATTCTTTTAAATGCAGATTATGATAAGATGGAGAGTGAGCTGGAGAAATTATGTTGTTCATTGGATTTTATTGAGTCACAGGTCCGTTACTTAGCAGTTTGAAGCATTTAAAGAAATCATGGAGTAGTTTTTTCACTGTCAGGGACCACTGTAGTTTAAAAATGAATGCTAACACAATTTTTGCTCACAAATGTTAGTATTTTATTGTATTTAATGTGGTTGTGCTTGTCCTTTGTGTCTGTTAAGAGCTGTAGCTAAATATGAGGATGAGGGTTAATCGGTGTGGCTTATGAAAATATGACCTTTTAGAACCATTTCAAATGGAGACACAACTTAAGAAGTTTGATTTGTTACTCTGTAATGTAATAGGTGGTATACCCTTAAATGTCCCATGCTGGTAATTTGTATGCCTTAAGCTACCTAAATGGACTTTTGGGGCATGGGGTGGTCCCTGTTGCTGGAATTGTGGCCAAATCTTGATAACAGATGGACTCTTTGGTCCTCTATATGAAGGGTATTCTAGATTTTGGGTATTCACAATCCCTCCCTTTCTTCTTCCTTTCTCTTTTATCCCATTTTCGGAAGAGAGGGAGCGGACTTGAAGAGAAGGTTGGAAATGGAGGAGGGATGATTATCTGTATTTTGATAAATAAATACAGGAAAGCAAAGGGGATCCCAATAAGTTGCACCAAGGTAATTCAGGGGCATGCTGATCTTCTCCCTCACCTTAGCAATTAATTACCCGTCCCTTTATTATTGTTTCTTTAAGGGAATAGTAGTCTAACGAAGAGCAAGAAAGAAACTGCATGGTAAATTATGTAAGTTGATGAGCTGTAATTTTGTGAAAAACAGTGTTCATACAAAAAGGAATAAAGGGAAGGTGCATTATAAGTTATTTGATATTTGGTAGGACAATTTTGAACCATTTGAACTGGTGATTATCGAAGTTTTTAAATTTGACACTGTTGGATGGTATGCAGTAGAAGGAATTAACCCTGATAGATTAAGAGTTGTTCTAAGCTAGACTAAAGAGCTGTAGAAGGAATTAACCCTGATAGATTAAGAGTTTGGTGTGCTCTTATACATCTTTCTCAGCCATTTTAAGAGGGAGGATGGAAAAAGGTGGCAAAAAGGAAGGATTATATCTTGTACATTTTAATAAGCTAAATCCAGGAGAGTTTCCCAGCAAGTTGCATTACATCTAATTTCAGTGCTACAGCTGTTTCTTTATATATCCTGTGTGAACCTTCTCTAAGATGTATCATGACATACAATGTTGAATCATAGGTTATTTTCAAGAATTGATATGTTGATTCTTTTGCTTACTGCTAGAATATTTATGTTGCAGAGACCTGAGAAAGCAACAAATGATATGCAAATAGATGTCTCTTGCCTTGTGGAGGGTCAGGCAGACTTTTCAAATGAACATGGCGCCAAGTTTAAGGTTTATTAAATACGGGTTCAACTCTTAATATCTATTTGATTTCTCGATTATGAACCATTAAGCTGTTTTCAGAAGAAGACAGAATTTAGTTCCCCACCATTCTATCAGGAAGCAGGTATTTCTACTGCAGTGTCAAAAGTGTGCTTCCTGCAATGGCTCTTATCTTAAATGTGTTTGTATAGCTTAATTCACAAATTTGCAACTACAAATTTGTGTTTTTTTGACCTTGATTTCTTAGTTGTGTTCCTTTAGCTTCATGGAGCTGAGATATATGCTTTTAAGTTGTTCTGGGGTTTTTCACTTGAGAAAGGTTGTTTGTGGGATGAAATCCTTAACGAAACCACTTCTTCTCAGGCCTCATTTATTTGTTGGCAACAAATTATTTGTGAAGTTAACTTATCTGCCCTTTTTGTTTTCTGTTAAGATGTTAGAACTGAGTCACCAGATTGAGAAGAAGAAGGCAACTTTGAAGACATTGCAGGACCTTGATTCTTATTTTAGAAGGTTTTTTCTTTTCCATAAAATTCTGGCTACATTTTCCATGTCTTTTTCAGTATACTGATACAGGATTACTTTGTCTTGTCAGATTTGAAGCCGTTGAGAAAATTGAGGATGCATTGACAGGTGTCAAAGTAATTGAAATTGATGGAAACAACATCCGATTGTCTTTGAAGACATACATTCCATATTTAGAGAGTGTACTGCGCCAGCAAGACATAGAAAGTGTCATTGAGCCGTTAGAAATGAATCATGAATTGATAGTAGAGACTATGGATGGAACTTGGGAACTAAAGGATGTTGAGGTATTGCTCTTCTAAAAGGCTTTGAATTGGAAGAATTTCCTGGTCTGCAGTTCTTTTTCTACATTGGTTAAAAATGCTTCAAAGATCGATTTAGATCTTGTAACTCATTCGCATGAAGGAAAATTTGTGTTAGTTGCAAGTTCTTAAGAAGTTCCAGTGCTGATAGTTCATATTCCGCAGACCAATATTATGCAATCACCTTCTGGGAAAAATATCTTATATTGCTAAAACTCCATTGTTTAAGTTACCCTGTCAACCATGTCCTTAGCAATGAAGTTGATGGTTATTATATTGTTTCTTCATTAGTATCTGATATTTCAATTTTCAAGCCCTTTCTTACGAGTCCTGCAAAAGTGTTTATCTTCTTTTTGTTGATGGAGTCATGCTCAGGGACATTGGAACTAACACACTTTCTAGATTAGAAATGGACATGTTTAACTCTGTTCAAGTGTTTTTCTAGTGACTGATGGATCCTTGGTGCTCCTATCTCATTAATTGGTTAGCGAAAATCTCTAACTCTCCAATCATCTGTACCGAAAGTTCACTTTTCACCTGAGAATATCATGCTATCTTACTATGTTACCTGCATAAATGTGAGTGAAATTTTTGCAATAATGATGCTGAGAGTTTTCATCACATTGTTATGCCTAACTCTTATAGTTTTTTTATAATTCTAGAGTTTCCTAATTGATACATGTAAAATTTAGCATAAGTGATCAAGGATTCTTTTTAAGTTACTATTACTTGCATTTTCTTCTCCGAAGAACTTACATCTTAGCTACCATGTCTAAATGGATCTTATAGTTTTTTTATAATTCTAGAGTTTCCTAATTGATACATGTAAAATTTAGCATAAGTGATCAAGGATTCTTTTTAAGTTACTATTACTTGCATTTTCTTCTCCGAAGAACTTACATCTTAGCTACCATGTCTAAATGGATGCTGTATGTTGAATTTATGCAGATTTTCCCAAATGATGTGTACATTGGTGAAATTATTGATGCTGCAAAAACTTTCAGGTTTTCTAAGTTCTTTGAATACTTTTTTTTTATCTTACTCTTATTCGTATTGCAGTGGCATTAAAAAACTGTAATATCATGGGACAAAAAGTCCCCTCCTTTCAAATTTAAATCGCCAACCAATCTGTTCTGATATTACTTCTATCTATCTATACACCAATATATCTACAAATATAAATATAGACATATATAAGTAAACCACGTAGCAAAAATATATACATCGATATACACATAACACACAATCGTATATCTGAATGGATGTTGAAGAATATGGTAAGGTGATGATCCATAGATCATACAATCCTGTTGAAGAGAATGATGATAATGGCAATAACCAATAATTAAGAACTAATGTTCTTCTGTTGTGGCTGCTGATATATGTTAATAGTTTTTGAATATTAGTAAAGGAGGTAATTCTTCATAAGTGATACTACTTTGGAAACATCTACCTTGATTTGGGTAGTGGCAAATATGATATAGAAGTTTATCATGAAAACATTTAATAGCTTGCATACTAACAAAACCTATAACCTTGTCACTGATTTCTAGACCAATATCCTAATGGTTGAATCCCTAATGGATTTTAGGCTTTGCCTTTTGTTAGGTAAAATTTTCAATGCGTAGATCCTCTTATTGGACTCCATTGAGTTGTTTTTACAAGATAAGGCTTTTTTTGAGTTTGTAACCCCTTAGCTCTTGACTATAATTTCTTTCTATACCTTGTAATCCACTTTGTCTGACCTGGCTGAGGACTTGAGTAAACTGAGATTGGTTTTGTTGCATATCAACTTTAATGTGTACGCTAGTGAAATCAACTGGCCTTGGATGTCTATACAGATCCTGGCAAAAACTGTATCATAGTTAAATCTGGTCTAGCGAATTAGTACCATTTATATATACTATGCCTATATGTATGTATAGTGTGCATCTATATGTATGCATGTGTTTAAAGAGGATTTGCATATTAGAGCTAAGACAGCAGCTTCTAGTGTCGCGTTGTGCCTTTCCCATCTGGATATAATCTATTTGATCTAATCTCACAAGTAAATTCTGTTTCTTATTTTTGTCTGGAGACATTCTCTTCTTACATTTAAAGGTCTAGGTCCTGTGACATAAATACCTCAAAGTTAGAGTGATGCTGGATTCCCCTGTGCTTCACATTAATATGTGGAATTTGATAGGTTTAGTTGTAAGTGTGAGAAAACCCATGGATATGGTTGCCAATTAAGGTAATGTGCAGTGCATTAGTAAAAAATTATCGCTGTGCTTTCATATCATGGTGAGTCATGAATTACTAATGCAGCTTTACCGGGCCTCAGTTTAGCTTAAATTGGTGGCATTATGTTGAAGGCATATCATGTTTTAGTTCCATAAGAAATACTAATATCAGGACTTAATTGTCTGTTGTACACGTTACTGGAATTGTTTTGTTTTCTTGGTTTTGATATTTAATCAGCTCTGGTGCTTCAGGCAGCTTAATCCTACATCCAGAGCCATGGTGACAAGGTCTTCTTTGGAGTGGTTTGTGAGAAGAGTGCAAAATAGAATCGCTCTTTCCTCGCTTAGACGATTTGTTGTAAAGAACGCAAATAAGTCAAGGTTAGTCATAACCTCTTTGTTTATGCTTATCTTGACTTAGTAATTTGAGCACATGTTATTTCACTTCCTCCTGAAGTTTTAATGGCAAATTGGTGATTAGTTTGTCACTTAGAGTTATCTAATTTACCTTGTATGCCAACTCAACTCAGAAAGTTCAAGGCAAATAAATTTTGATGAAAAGAGGAAGAAGATAAAAGTTAAAAATATAAATAAATATTCTTTAGATATAAGTTTTTTTCTTAGGCCACGTTTACTTGGGCTTATAAGGTTGGATAAGGTTTTTGGTATAACCTAGTATGCTGTTTACATCATGGTATGGTGGCCTGAGTTTGGAGTGCGGGCTGCCACTAATTTACTATAGAACCTAGATAACTCAACCCACCTCTTGAAATCGGTCGAGTTATCCGTCCACTTGCACAATTAATCCCACAAAGTAAACACTCTATAATTGATTTTGAGCTTTTTTTATCATATACTTAATGAAATTTATCCTATAATCCATTTAATCAGATGCTCAAAGTAAACGGGCCGTAGTAATTCAATGTGTTATTTTTACATACATATACATATATATTTTAATTTTTATTTATCCTTTTTTGTTATATATATACATTTATTTACATAAAAATTGAATGTAGACCATGCTCTAACTTGATATTTCGAAACCGTTGATTTATGCCAAACAAAATTGACCATTACTTGCGAGGGTATAAATGTAATTTTGTCATAAAAACAAAACGAATGATAATGAACCAGCCAAGTGAGGTCTTTTTGCTTCATCCATTTTTTTTTTCCATGAGGGAGTCTTTTTGGTATTTATTTTTACTAGACCTTTTTACACATTTTGAATTTCACATAAGTGAAAAATTGCACTAAACCCAATTTGTTTATATAAATAATCTCTGTCAAATTATTTTCATGTGATGTATGTTATGTTTCAGGCATTCATTTGAGTACCTAGATAGAGAAGACGTAATAGTAGCTCATGTGGTGGGTGGGGTGGATGCTTTCATAAAGCTGCCTCAAGGTTGGCCATTATCAGATCTGGCATTGGAGCTAATATCGCTGAAGAGTACGAGCCAGTATTCCAAAGAAATTTCATTGAGCTTCCTTTGCAAGATTGTGGTAAGTGATGTTATTGCTGATTTCTTGCTTCCGAACAGAATGTTTCATCATTTTCCAAGGCTAGTGTTGCTTTTTCTCTATCATTCAATTACAACATACAGAGAAGTGACTCTGGAAGATGGAAATTATACATTATGTTACATTAGTTTAGCTTATGACTTTGCTTCTTCGGAATTCTCTCTGCAGTCATAGTAATCTTTCAACCAGGATTTTCATGAACCAGACATACTAGTTGTGCTGAATTCTGGAGACACTAACTACTTTGTATATATATTAGAATATAAATGCATTTCACACCAGAGCTAGTAGTAGTACTTGATGACTTCTCATTTATTTAAGACGCTCCTAATCTAGGCTGATGAAAATCTATCAGTAGTTCTAATAAGACTTAGACCTATCATAATCAACTACTTGGTAGGAGTAATAGATCCAATGGTGTTAAAAAAAAAAAAAAAACAGATTCAACAGTATTGATTCATTAGCCTCTCACTAATGACCTGGAGAGATCAATGTAGTAATACTGTTAATGACTTTGGAGTAGGAGAGGAAACAAGTCTAGTGTTTTTGAAATGCTGTAATTTAACACGGCTAAAACAAGATAGTATCAACTTTCTCTGTGAGTCTGGACGAAATTTGTTGCACCAAACCACGTCTCAGAATGGCAGTCTGCTTCTGTAATGAACAAGCGCACTCCATATTATTGGAAAATCAATTTTGGAAACCAGATAAAAAGGAAATATGGGATACAGGCTAGACATGAAATCACCTTTAGGGAAATTGACATTTTGTGGCAATGTAAGTTTTGTTGAATTTTTTAATCAGGCGTGGGATCTTTGTTGTTTTTTTCTCTCTTTTTCTTTTTGTGTGTTTTTCCTTATACTGTTAAAAGGAGAATGATGAGATTTCTGTTAAGTTCACAGTAAAAGGGGTGTGTCCATATACTGATTGTAATATACAGGCCAAAAGTTAATCCGTTATAAAAACAAGTGAGGAACTTAAAACCAAAGAATTAAAGGTGGAGAGTTTCGACTAGAGTATGCTGTAGGATTGGAGAGTCGATGGAAATGATTTGGTGATGATTGTTAGTGTACTTACTACTTAGATAGTTTTTCATCATTCTAAAGTAAACCCAGAATTTACTTTATTTTTGCTGGTATCTGTTTGCTAATCAGTCAGCTCCTTAATGTTTTATCCTGTACGAAATGATTAATTGAGTTAGAACAACTGGATGTCTGTTCACTGTTGGAAAACCTATGGGGAATTATGTGGCAAAGAGGAAGTTGTGCATTTAATGTGTATTTTGGTCCAAGATTGGAGGTCGTGAGAAGGTTGGTTCAGTTTGATGGCAGGAATGTTGGTTTATTTTTATGAATCATGTCAAGGAAGATGGAGTCTTGAAAGATTCATGTATGTTGCAGGTTATCTCAACCAAAGAGAATGTGATAACGTGCCTTTTGCTGTGAACATATTCTTGTATCTAGGCAGTTATCTTTGGAACACCAAAGTACTTAGTGCGGATTTGCTTGCATATGCACTCACATATATAGGGGCATATACATTTATATGTTCTACTTATCTGATACATTGTGTTGTCTTTGATTCCTTAGGAAATGGCAAACTCATTAAAAAAACACTTACGTCAGAACATCTCAAGCTTTGCCGACAGTATTGAAGAGATACTCATGCAACAAATGCGCGTAGAACTCCACCCAGATACCACTGCAAAGTAACTACTAAATTCCAATTTGGAGGTTATAGTGCCGTCGTTTAAGTGGTTGAATCAAAGTTTTAGTATATTCTATTAAGAGTAGATACGCCAAATATCACTCGCTTAAATTCGACCTGAAACAATATTACTTGGTAAGATATGACTCATGTAATTACGGCTTGATCTCAGGTAGTGTTACTTACATCATACGTGTGGGGTATTTGTCCTTGTATTTATGTTACCATTTTGGCGTGAATTACATATAATCTGGCAGTTCAATAGTGGTAGCTACTAGTAGTATTCATTGTATCAAGATATGTGCAGTTGGAATATTAACTATTTGGCATTCTGTCAGTTACGTTAATGTAGTACCTTAAGAGTTTTTTAGTTTCAATCTCTCGTCTGCCACCCACTTATCTATATCCTGAATAGTTCACAGTTTTTGAAATGTCCAGACTTTTGATCAATCACATAAATTTCATATTCTTGTTCTTGATTTTAAATCATAAAAATTAATTTGATCAAAGAGAAATTACGTGAACATAAAGTTGTTTAGATTTTAGATCTTAGTGAAAGTTGACAAAAGCATACTTCACTGACACACACACATATGTATAAATTCCTTTTATAAAAGTAGGGTAGGAAGTATTTGAGTGGATATAAATACTTAACTTTTCATTGTTGTTTACATTTAGGACTTCTTTGGTTCTTATGAGGGGATTTATGCAGTATATACTATTGTATAGAATATATTTAGTATTTGGTTGGTTTGATTGAACAAAAGGATATTTTATGCAAATACTTAGTTTTGTATTTGGTCCAGATGACTATGGATAGAATAACATGAAAATATATTAAAGAATGCATTTTTTTTAATATATAATTTACATGAATGCCTTTATTAATATCACTCATATGTTATTCATACCAAATGTTCAAATTCCTCAACACTTTGAATTGCACTTGAAGTTGATATTTTTTTATTATAGCACGATTTATACCTTTAACTTTAATGATATAAATAATATAGGATAAATATCTTTTATTTAATTTAATTCAATTCTATTTATATTGTTCAAAATTTGATAAATTTTCGTAATTGAAAAGAACATAAGAAATTCCTCATATTTAGATCTTACAATGCATAAACATAGTAAAGCAAATGTGTGTGTGGGAGAAGACAACTAATCACGCAAATCACGCAAACCGTAAGGAAAAATAACTGAAAATGTGGAGGAACTTGGTTTTGCATATCTTTCCCAAAACTTGTCGAGCACACGAAGTTGTTTTAGGCAAAAAAAAAAAAAAAAACTCAATTAAATAGAAGAAGGGTTTGAGCAAACCAAAACTCGTATTTTCATTCTGAAAGGGTAAAATCTCAAAAGGAAAAAAATACTAAATACACTTTGGAAAATGTAATCCACATATCTTGGATCTTCTGCAGTGTCGCATTCATACACCTTTCGTGTTTTTTAAGATTACATTTGAATTTATAGATTTGAATTCTTAATTTTTTTTGAGTTTGTTGTATCGAATCCCAACTATTTATCAGTTTACTTCTCTGATGTGTGATATGTTAATTTCTTTCTCATTTGATTTAATTTATAGTAAAAATTTATTTGCTTGAAATATCAGTAAAATAAATTCAGTTATTGCTTATTATATATAATAATATGAAATTATAATATATTTTTCTGAAGATTTCTTAGGTACAAATTATGCTATACTGGCACGATAAATGCCCTTTCCACCTTCACATTTTCCTTCGTACTTAATAAAGAACTGCACTAAAAGATGTATCAATAAAGGATATTGTCATGACATTTGAAAACTGATGAATCCCTCTCATTTGTCGTCTCTCTTTTTTTTCAATCATTTTACCTTTAAATTATTTATTAAATACTAATTCTATTTTAAAATTTAAATTATCTATAAATTTTATTTATTTATTCTTAAAAACACATGTTTGTTTTATAGTAGTCTTCTTTGAGTTTTATTTTGTCACTTAATGAAATTTTATTTTTTATTAGTAATTATTTACCTTATTTATATTTATTTTGAAGCACATGTTCATTATTTATTTTAAAGTATGTATTTCTATATCTGGAAAAGTACTTATTATTTTTAGTTATTAAACAAGTTTACATTTAATTAATTTTATATTCAATACAATTTTCTATTTTTATACTTATTAATTACTTTAACTTTATTTTTAGATTGTTTATTGTCAATTTATTTTTATATTTCAAAATTTTATAAAATTCATAAATATATTTTGTTATTTTATTAAAAATATATATCTTCTGTGAATTGGCATACTTGCCATTCAGAATTTCTTAATCATTTTAATTTTTTATTAATAAATTTAAAATACATATCTTCTATGACTTAGCATAAAGAAAATAATAAATATTTAATATGAAACAAATAGGATGGAATCCTAATATGCTAGAGTGGAGAAATAGTGTAAATGGATGAGAATTTTCACAATTATTCAAGAACTATAATGCTCTTGGAGTGTTTAATGTTTATGTATTTTTTTGTTTTCAATATATGCTCACAGTTGAGGTTAAGAATTTCACTAGTGGTTCTCATTTAAGACATTTGATCAACTCAGATTCTGCACATTTATGCTAGTTCAGTCTAGACCTTATTTGGGATCAAGCTGGTTTTTGATGAGACCAATTTAGGTAGTCTAGTGGTCCAGGATTGCCTGATCGTGATGTGAGCCTGAGCTGGGTTTATCGATCTGGATTAGTAGACTGGTCCAGTTGGTCCAATTTTTTTATTTTTTATATATATATATATAATATGATTATTTTTGTTTTATTCTTCTAAGTTGATTATATTAATAAGTATTTAAACTTTTGCAAAAAAGTATTGTTTTCTATATACTATTCAATTGTGTTGTAATAACAATTTATTACTCAATGATGAAAGATTAGGGTCCTAAACACAATATTTTCGATTTTTTAAATTTTTTGAAACAAATTAAAACATAATTTTCAACTGATTTTAGAACGAAATTGGAAGGGATTCACAAGTTTCGTGATATCGTCCGTGATCATCTTGAAAAGTAACATAATTTTTCAAATACAATATATCTACATCGACAAGTGGATTTTTCGAAGTGCCTATTTCACATGGTTTTCCATTTGTTCTAAAACGTAGAAAATTTCATCGAAAATCTTATTAACGACAAATTTATGTCACAAATTCCATTCTGAAAAAGCCTTTTTTTTGGTAACGCATTACAATGCTTGTGAGTTACGTTGATCCTATTCATTTAGTTTGTTTCTCTCAACTTGTTTGTTTTTATGTTATAAGGAAATTATTTTTGTGAAGTTGTTGAGAAATGTCGCTATAATTCTGTTTTTATATGAAAAAATTGAGAAACAAAATTTTAGTTTGTAAGTAGGTTGTAAATTATATGCATTATCACAAAATTTATTATCCTTTTTCTATTAATATTATTTGATATGTTGGGTATTTATTTTTGTTAATAGCTAAATTCATAATACATTCTTATAATAAATTTAATAACTTAGTATGAATCAATTAAGTTCAAAGTATCATTGATATTGCAATTTTAGTCGTGTAATGTAAGCACTAAATTGCAATTCAAAATTATAGAATTAAATTATAAAAATCAATTGATATAAAACCAAAATTAATTATCACTATTTCTAAATTACAGGACGAAATCACAATTTTTCCTATTTTGATATAACAATATCACTAACAATTTCAAATCAACTGAAAAAAAAATCAATCATCAATTTTATTTGAATAAAAACATATTTCATTTGAAACCACTAATTAATAATAATAAAAAATAAAACTATCATCTTCATCAAATAAAAAATAAATTGATTTTACAATACTAATAACATAAAACATATATATATATATTCTCATTTTTACCCGAAAATCCATACAAAATTGAATCCACAAAATTTGCCACTAAGAACTGATCAAAACTGAAAAATAAAAACATATAAACAGACAAGCAGAAGTTTCTGCATCAGGTTTATTTAGCAGTGTCAGATAATAGTGATTTAGTATGATTCTGCGACAATAGCAATTGATAGTGTACCAAATAATTCATTTTTGTGGGAGGGATGCGGTTCTTGGTGTGGTTCATCTGCATGTTGATGAATTCTGGGCTGGAAATGAGACTGAGCCAATATTTGCTGACGTTCTTCCACTTTAACAGGTCCTTAACTTGCGCCCTGGACAGTATTTCTTGAATCATACTTGAGGGCAGATCTTTTGCTGCAGTATTTGCCTCTCTGGATTGCTGTTTTCTTCCACAGAATATTGTTTCACTTCTTCTTCTTCTTCTGGCTTAGGGTTTGGTTCTTGTTGTGGGTTTTTTTCCATGAATTTGGGTATGTATTTTTGGGGTGAGGGTTGGCTTCTTGCTTGGGTTAATTGGCTTCTGTAGGAATGGTGTGTATATATATAGGTTTATTAGGAATATGCGTTCTACTGTAGGTGGGGTTCCTTTTGGATTCTCTTTTCTATTTTTCCTGTTTGTTGGGATTTCGCTTCTTAGTTTAGCCAATTAGGAATATGAGTTCTACTGTAGGTGGGGTTCCTTTTGGATTCTCTTTTCTATTTCTCCTTGTTTGTTGGGATTTCGCTTCTTAGTTTAGCCAATTAGGAATATGAGTTCTACGGTAGGTGGGGTTCCTTTTGGATTTTCTTTTCTATTTCTTAGTTTAGCCAGTTAGGAATATGAGTTCTACTGTAGGTGGGGTTCCTTTTGGATTCTCTTTTCTATTTCTCCTTGTTTGTTGGGATTTCGCTTCTTAGTTTAGCCAGTTAGGAATATAAGTTCTGCTGTACGTGGGGTTCCTTTTGGATTCTCTTTTCTATTTCTCCTTGTTTGTTGGGATTTCGCTTCTTAGTTTAGCCAATTAGGAATATGAGTTCTGCTGTACGTGGGGTTCCTTTTGGATTCTCTTTTCTATTTCTCCTTGTTAGTTGGGATTCCGCTTCTTAGTTTAGCCAATTAGGAATATGAGTTCTACTATAGGTGGGTTCTTTTTGGATTCTCTTTTCTATTTCTCCTTGTTTGTTGGGATTTCGCTTCTTAGTTTAGCCAATTAGGAATATGAGTTCTACTGTAGATGGGGTTCCTTTTGGATTCTCTTTTCTATTTCTCCTTATTTGTTGGGATTTCGCTTCTTAGTTTAGCCAATTAGGATTCTCCTATTAGAAGGGAACTTTTGATGATGAACTAAATTGGTTTCTTAATTAATATTAATGAACTAAAAAGTGTACTGCATGAATACAAAATAAGTAGCATTTAACCAAGATTTTCTCAGTATTTGTAAAAGCTTGAATCTCTAACCCGAACCATTTTTTTTTTTTTTTGAGGTAAAGCAATTTACCTTATTAATTAATAAAATCTGCCAAAATTAAAAGAAGTACGACGTCGGTGGGGGGTGGAAACCCCCTTGCACTCTAGCTACTTTATGTGGAATTTTATTTGTCGACTTTATCGCCCTGATGTCGGATTAGTACAAAAGAACAATAATTTGTAGAACGATACAACATATTTGTATCATAAATATTAGGAAATTCAATATTTGACTCCAAATGGATATTAAACTGCAAATTGGATCTCATTCTGAATGGATACAAAATCCAAAGTATGAATAATTTAGTAGAAACTTTAAAACAGGTGTATATACAAGACATATGCCCATATGTGGTCTGCATCATGACAATTTATATGGTGTTAATGATAAATATCTATATTTCAAGAGTTATTGTATTCTTTTCTTTCTTTTATCTAGATTGTAGAAGTCATATTCAATGAGTAGCAGACTCATGAAATGTGTGTCAAAGAATAAAAATAGGAAAAAGTATTATTTTAGTCCGTTAAATAGGCTTAATTTTAATTTTAGTTCGATAATTATATATATTTTTGTTTAGGTCCAGTAACTTACGAAATTGCTTACTTCTAGTCCTCTGGCATATTTTTGGGCAATTTTACCTCTATTAGTGCATATGGACTAAAACTGTCTTTCAAAAGTTATATAGGGGTAAAATTATCCGAAAATCTGCCAAAGGACTAAAAGTAAGCAATTTCTTAAGTTATTGGACCTAAACAAAAATGGACATAATTATCAGACTAAAATTAAAATTAGGCATACTTAGCAGATTAAAATAATACTTTTTCCATAAAAATATTAATGGTGATATATCCTAGAATATGATTCATCAACCTCATCAGTATTCATCATATTAAAACATTATTCTTAACATGTAATAAGTGCAAAGGACAAATACTAACCAAATTGAACAAAAAACTATATATGAATTTATAATGCCTAAGATAATATAATCACATTTAGTCGATTAAAATGACGTGATGCAAAATTGACGAGTAATTTGCTCTTAACTCTACCAAGTACATAATTTACAGTATACAAATTAAAAAAGTCATGCTTCACATTTTCAAACTAAATTACAAAAATCGTAGATAATAGATAAATATAAATTATTTGCACTAAAAACGCACAAATATTTTAAAGTTAAAATCCAAACTTGTCAAGTTACCTAAGACGTGGCTTCAGGGGCATAGCTTAAAAGCTTATTTAAAAATCAAATTTCTAACTTGATTAAGTATGAATGTTTTCCATTATTTCTCCATTATATGAAGTTTAGCGACAACTTGATTATAGGCGGTCAATCTCTGTAAGCACGCATACATATAATTATTACAACATCTAAATAGCATGGAATTCACAACACATATATGCACAAAATTTGCACAAATGATATTTGAGTAATTATCTCTCATTTTTCTATGATTTTCTATCTATAATAATACGCGACATGGATCTCCAACTAACAATGGCAAAATATAGCAAACAACAAGAAACAATTAACTAGAAAATGTTCATCTAGAAAATAAGTATTTGTGCATATTAAGGATTATGGTCCTATCGACCATTGTTTGAAAGATATATCCTAAATATGTCTTTTACTTTGAGCTTCCTTCGACATATTGGACATTTTCTTTCATTGGTTAGTGCCTCCACAATGCACCTTTTGCAGAAAACATGACCGCACTTCGTGGATGTTTCTTCCACCAGCTCTTCCATGCAAATTGGACAGCTGAACATCGGTGTTCTTTGTTGCACGGGTGGTGGGACTTCAGGTACATCTTCGTACTTCAATGAAATAAGTGAAGTATTAGATCAAGCCATAAAACAAATGTATAGTTTATTAAAATAAAATAATGAGAATTGTATAATTTAAATCATTTGAGTAGTATACTAATAGAACTATTAGTATTAGAAAGATATAATATTTGAAAAAAATATTATATTAGGAATTGAACATTTTTGGTGAATTTTTATTTTTATTAGAATCACAAGCTCGTATAATAAAAATACAAAAAATTGCACATATGCTCATGAATGAAGCATTAATTGAACTCATATTATAGTTCATGAGATATTAAAATTTGTGCATATAAGTTATTCCACACATGCAATATGAAAATAGGTATCTTAAGAGTTGAAAAAGTCCCATTAACCATAATTAATTTAGATAGTAAGTTATGATAAGAATAGGACCAAGTGAATAAGGTTCAATTAAGTACAGAAGATAAGCAATATTAGTGCAATAAGAAGTTTAATGTGCAATAGATGTGCAATAATATCTCCTAATTGCTTCCATCTTTTGTATTCATACCATCAATTTAGCTTCTTTTTTATGTTTTCTTCTAACTAAAGTTTATGATAGTGAGACTTAGACTGAAGACTTATTTTTTCATTTAAGGTAATATATATTTATATATATATTACCCAAGTATTTTGAAAAGAATGATATATATATATATATATATATTGTCTCTAAGATATGCATTCTTTGTAGTCAAACATCGAAGCAAAGCTAATTAAGTTTCATCAATCTCATTTATTAGTAGCATGGTGACATAACTCACATAAATCGCTATCACAAATACATGAGTCATACAAGAATTGAATAAGTAACAAAAGAAAAGATTAAAGATATAATTGTAAGCACCATTTCGAGCTTACAATATAAGAAAATATCAAATAGAGCACAACATTTTGTGACTAATTATATTTGATGACTTTATGATGGGAATTATGTTGCTAAGTTGTAATAAACTTGGGATGAGAAATATTGTGACAGTTGTGTTAATCAAAATATTACAACGTGTGAAAAAGTTTAATTGCAAAAGGCTTTTGTATTGGTCAATCACAAAATTATTGAACAAGAAGAAATGCAATATGCAATGAATATCAATCTAGTGCAACTAACCACATACATAAACACAAATTTTTCGAGCTCGCGAGCCGACTCGACTCGTCTACCAGCCCTAGGCTAGAATTACCTTCTTTCCAGTAAGGGAGTAATACTCCTTATTTACCATTTTGAGAAAAAAAATTGTATTAAAAATTTCTTATTTATGAATGATCAAGAAACGACTAGGGGTACTCCTAGTGACAATGCTCAATGATGTAAATATTTTTATCATTAATACAATATGATTTAGAATGCTAATAGTGTTTTATCATTAAATTAATATAAAATCTACATAAGAGAGGGAGAGATATTATTGAAGATATGATTCATGCTAGATGACATTGATCAATTTTGTAAATATTTTTATGATAAAGATAAGAGAATTTAACTTATAGTTCATGATAAACGACAATGATCAATGTTCACCACAAGAAATAACGACAATAATGTAGATTAACAACCAATTCAATAAGAATGTTACTTACTAATTAGCTCAATCCTAATTTTAGCATCAAATATTTTCATAGATGTGCTTCATTTTCTTGAAGTGGTTGTAATTAGTACATATATTTCTCATCATAAAATATTTAAAAAATTAAAACATACGGCTAGACATGATTTACAATATATATATGCAAAGACAAAATAAATAAACTCATTAGCTTTTAAGTGATTGTTAGATAACATCAATTTTTTTATTAATATCTGTCATATGAATTTTATGTCTTAATGTATGTAACAGTACTTATTTAGATATGGAAACTAAAACAAAGACAACAAGCTCATCCATTAGGAGATATATATAGAAAAGGATCTATATATGTCTTGAAAGAAAGGTAAGTAATCAATTACATATGGACTTAGAGATAATTTTAAATACATTATTGTTAAGGATTTAGACACAAAATTTATTGATATAGATAACTAATGCATTACAGATGAATTCAATCAAGACTTGTGTGTATTAGCATGTGTTTTGGCCTGTATCTTTTTAATTTTTATAATCTTAGTTCTTTTTTTTGCTAGAGTTTATCGTTCTCGCTGAAAAATAGCATGTGCCTCTCATGTGAAATTTTAAAAGTGGGGCTTTTGTTCTTATTAGCCCATTTTTGCCAGCACTTTTTGTCCTTTAACTTTATAAGATAGCATTTTGGTCCTGACTTTTTAATTTTTATGGTTTCAGTCCTTTTTTTTTTGTTGGAATTCACTCTTTTCGCTAGTGGAGGTGATCCCAAGCGAACAAAAGGACTGAAATTCTAAAAATTAAAAAGATATATAGGACAAAGATGCTACAGTAGAAAATTAAAAGACGAACAAGCCAAATGACCTATGTTATGAGACCAAAAATATATTGAACTAAATGTTATAGGACAATAATCAAGTCATATAATCTCACCTTTACTACATGGTCTTCCCACTGTGCGATGCGATAAACCCCATCAATAAGTTCTGTTGTGTGAAGTATATGAAGGCTATTGTCATTATTCCCCTGACTTGCTGCAACTGTAAAAAGTGTTAGTTAAAATACATTTTAAATTGAAAGTAAGAGATAAAACTATTCTGGAAGCAAAGATTTTAATGAGCAAAATTTAAGTGTCTAAAACACAAATAGAAAGTTACATTTGGACAAAGAAAATCATTAATTTACAGTTTTCTTTGTGTTTATCCAATGAACTCTAGATTTATAGTTGATAAAAAAAAATATACATCTACAAAGAGCATGGTTACATGAGCTAAGTTTTGCATTGATTTTAACAACTTAAAATTCAGTATTGAACACAAGTAAAGGATTTATTCATCAACTATTCGTGTTATCAAGACAAAACTCTCTAATCCATTTTAAATTTTTAATAATAGTTTACTCATATAAGTTATAATAACTTAATAGAGACCAAATATTATAATCATTTACAAGCACATAATGATCTATTTTATATTCACCGAAAGATAAATGTTAGATTTAAGTGATTGTATCGATTCCTATTCAATTTAAAAACTATACAATACTATCATATAAAAGCTAAATTGTCTTCTTATACTTATTATTATCTACGTGTTCTTACTTTCGTATAATGTCATAAATATAAAAAAAAATTCTTCTTTGTTTCATTGTTGTTTTCAAAACCGAAACATAAATGCTCACTGCAAAAATATATTGACTTCATCAATGCTAATCTTTTGTTGCAAAGTACTTGTAATATAATTCACAGTAACTTTATTCTATTACAATAAAATCACTGCTACGTATTTGGTCACCGTGGCAATGGAATTTGTAGTCAATGTTTTAAAATGAAAAAATTATTGTAATCAATTTCTTAACAAATTTCATCTTATTAAAACTACATGATTCTTTTTCAACCCCTTATAATGGTGTTTCTTATAAAATTTAAAAAGTATTTAAGTTGATGGAGCAGCTATCAATATGAAGAAAACATTCCTAATTATACTATTAAACTAATAATTACACATATTCACTAACAAAAATCATAATTTGAAAGCATGCTACAAACATTACTAAGAAACATATATTTTGTTCCCTTCACATTTAATTGCTCAATAACCTCATCATCTCATCATGTACCATTACTCCCAATAATTACTTTTCGATTTCTTTAAGAAGCAAAAATATATTTCCCAATCTAGTAAATCCGTATAAGAAAAAGAAAAAAAAAGATGTGGTGCAAACCTGTATGGCCTCTTTCAAATCCAACATCATTATATCGAATTATTCTTTGGTTTCTTCTGGACGTACTGGCAACCTGAGATAACACTTCAAATTATGTGAGAAAATATAAAGTTAAATTTAATAATTGTTGTGTAATTACGAAACGCTTTACCTGTTCAAAATGTCTTCGGGAGATTATGGTTACTTCGTCATTATTTGTATTTTGATTTGCTATCACTTGAGCAGGAGGTAACCCAAGCTCCAGATTTGTGTTCACATCTTCAGAAGGGGGTGGATTGTTGAGGTCTAAATCGCGCATCATCTAAAGGTAGAAAACAAGAAGCCAAATTTGTTATTCTAATAACCAAATGATAGGCAACACTACAAATATACTTAGTTTCAATTGCCAAAATAAATTCCTCTTATTATCTTAGGTATTTCTTTTATCTTATATATTGACATAAAGGAATTTCTTTCAATAAAATTCATATAAAGACATTGAAGAAATTATGCATAACGATGCTCATTTATGGAAGAAAAAATGGATATTATTAGCATTCAACAATATTTCTTTATTAACCTATTTATTTCTATAACAAGTTCTATCGAGGGTAACTATATAATCATGCATCAAGTTCAATTGAATGTAGTTATGTTAATTTTGAGATCATTTAAATTTTCGATAGTTGTACGAATAAATACAGATCATTTAAATTTTCGATATAGGATAAAGATATCTAGTACTGAAAAGTCGATCAAACTTTGTCACGTGTTAATAATAGAACTCAAATGATTGACACGTAACTGTTTTCGAACACTTATGAATGACATCAGATATAATGAAATTGCCAAGATCGACTATTGCAAATTTCAATGCAAAATCTTCACAATACTTCTATATTAAGATATCGAGTTTATATACCATGCAAAATAGTTCAACCACAGAGATTTCTACTCAAATTTAGAGACTTATGAGCACATAGCTCGATTTGCACAGTTTGTGTCACAGGTAGCTTCAAATACATGGAAATACTTGTAATAACATAAACATATCAAAATAATCTTGTGCTAGAATAGCTAATCCAAGAAAAAAATTGTCTTCTTGAATTAAATAATAATTGTGCACTGTGAATATTTTTTTGGGATTTAGATTCCTTTGATTTAAAATAAGTGGGAAACTTAAATGGAGATGTCATTTCCACATCAAGAAAAATACTTTTATCTCAAAAATCAACTCAAACAAAAACCAAGTGGACATTGAATTAATTCTTAGCAACTATCACTAGGCCAAAAAATAGAAAAAAAAATCAGTTGTATATTAAATATTTTAAGAAAAATAGAATGAACTTTCATAGAAAATGGTTATCCATCTATAAATTCAACATGATGCTTGAGCCCTAGTTCGCACTTTTAGACATCTCTACAAGAATTTGTGACATTCAAATGTACATATAACGGGACTATATATATCATATAAAATGAATTAAAACCATATATTAGAGCCATCATGAATAGATCTAAAGAACAATGAGAACCAATCACATAAAATACATTTAACCATATATATATGTATGAAAAAATCGGAAATAGAGAACAGTAAACAACATTCTCTCAAGAACTTAAAGATTCCTTAAATACAAAAAACTCAACAAAACTAGAAACCCTTTCAATTTCTTTTTGAACAGTTTAATAAACAAAAAGATAAAAGACTCATTTGAAAACAAAAACACAGACATAAAAAAAAAAAGAAATTTACCTTCGTTCAATGTCTTTTGAGAGAAAAAAAAATGAAAAACTAAGATTTTTAGAGATTTGTGATTCTACTGCAGTGATGTGAAAGCATGTGAAGAGATGAAGATGAAGAAAGAAAAAGATGGGGTATGTTGTGTTAGGAACTTAATCTAAACAAAATCATGCCAATTCATCAGATACCTTTTTAGCCTATAATCAATGCAATGAGTAAGTGCCCACTGATATTTTTTAGAATTTGCATCACTGAATTTGTAATCTTTTAATTTATTTTCAAATAAAGCCATATTTTTTTAAACAAGGGTGACCTCTACTTGCAAATTAAATTTATCGGTTCATGGTTGTATTTTACAGAGCATCTTTAGATTTCATAATTTTATCGTTTCCATATTCTTCAATGATAGAGAACGTAAGTAACTTTGTTGATGAAAATGATGATTATAATCCACTTAAGAAAATTAACATTATTTGTTTTATTGGGATTTTAAGGAGAAGTAAAGATAGTCGAGAGTTATTTTTCTATTATTTAAGGAATTGAGCGTTGAGAAAGTCGTTTCGAATTGAGAATAAAAAGTCACTTTCTCATGTAAAATATAAATATAAAAAAATAAACAAAACTTAAAGAAAAAAATATAATTTTAAAATTAGTGTATATTTTAAATGACATTAGCTATTTTAATTTTTTTATGGAGGAAAAATTACTAAAGATAAACTTTATTTCTAAATGCTTTTTAAATTTAAGAAACCATTCTGTCAATTATTCAGTCCAAAGAGTAGAATTCAGGTTCATTTATTTATGGAGCCTAGATGACATAATTTCTTGTGTGAGTTACTGTTGTTTCCAAAATTAAAAAAAAAAAAAACTTAAAAGACTAGAGATTTTGTCTTTGATTTTTGTCAAATTCAGTAAATTATACGTAGCATGATGATTTTAATTATAATAATTATCTTTTTCGAAAAATAAAGCTTAAGGAATGACTAAGGTAGGGTACTTTACAATGTCAATTAGTGGTTGTTTGAATTGTACATCAATTGTAAAAATAGCCAATCGTAATTTGTAAGTACATGCAAAGTGAAAATGAATGCGAGCAAGAAATTCTAAGTAAAAGAAAATAGGTTCTAAAGAAATTATCGTAGAATACTATTTATAGACATTTTAAAAATAATTACCAAAGAAGATTTACGATTAACATAAAAACAAAAATAAAAATTGTGATCCATAGAAGGAATTTCATTCTTCAATTGCTAGCTAGGAAATGATACATAAGACGTCATAACCATGTCCTACAAGATTCGTGATTGCATGGTAATTTTGTAGTGCGATTGCATGGTAATTTTGTAGTGCGATAGCATGGTAATTATATTGCTTACATACGAAGAGTTTAAGTGCACCAAGTAGACGCAGATTCAATATACGCACATGATGGATATGGGACGAACCCTAAATTTCAGTGTAGATTCTCATAAATAAACGGTGTGATTGTCGCTAAAAAAAATGAGAAGGAGAAGTTCCTATAGAAAACAAAGACTAACACGGGCAACATGTTTCAATATACGACCTTGTTTAGGGCCTACATAACCACCAAGAACATAGAGAAACACCAGTAGGTCATGTTTCAAAAGACGATCATGGTCCCCTCTGTTACAAATGCTTGGAGTATTCAGAGAAGAACACTTGCATAGATTTTCCACCAAGAAAAAGTTAATTCTCATGGTTAAAAGCCATGGTAAAAGTATTTGCCATGATTTTTAGCTATGACAAATATTTTAGTCACTCTCGCAAATACCACGACCAACAATAAGATCAAACTTTTTCGAGTATTGCTTTAAAAACTTTTGAATTGTATTGCCCTAATCAATGTTCAACTGCTAGTATTAGGATTAGGAATGATAACAGGTCGGGTTTAGGGCGGGTTTGTTGAAACCTAGGACCCAGCTATGAATGAATTCTTGGACCCAGTTTAATAATTTTGAAATATTAAAAACTGTATTTTTTTTTAAAAAAATAATAGTATACTATAAATTTATAATATGAACAATAATATTCATTAATTATTAATTTTATGTATTATATGTAAGTAAACAAAATTTATACATATTTTTCATATATTTATAAATATCTTTTATATAATTATATGTATAATATATAAAAAATTATATGTAAGTCTTTTATTTTGGACTGTTTACAAGCAATTCTGATTTAATAAGAATTGGAAATTTTTCTATTTACAGGTTTTTGGATGTCTATTGTTATTTTTTCTTTTATTTTGTTTTCTGTTCATGTGATATTATATTAAAAACAAATTGGCATAGAAATGAAGTAACAATGTACATAGAGAATTTTATCTAATAAAGTAAATACCAAGGCCAGTCCCTTAAGTTTATGTTCAGACCTGAGACGGGATCCTAAAACTAGTAGTCGAATGTTAATTATGGCTATATGTGTCAAATAAAATTCAAAATTTTCTAGAACAGCACTCGAAAAAGTGGATCTTAGCTGAAGGAAAAAAAAAACCCTAAAATTATAAACGGACTACATTTAGTAGATTAACGTAATTAATAACCAACAATTCCATAAAATTTAGTACGTAGTACGAATTGTTATTCAGTGATCGACTTGAATGATAAATGCTAATTAAATTATCAACACTTTTAAAGTTGAGTACAACAAACGACATTAATAAAAGACAATGTTGGTCGAATCAATTATCTTCAAGATAGTTATGCTCAATGAATATATACATAACACCATTTTAGTAAACCATCTACGTAATTAAATTGCAATTTATGCACCATTTATTTATGAAAGAATCTACCGACAACTTTTAGGATGTATTCTGGTTCCACCGTGTACGTACATATGCTGAATCTACGTGTACTTGGGATACGCAAACTCCTTGTACGTACAACATAATTACCATGCAAACGTGCAATAAAATTACCATGAAAGCACCAATTATGATGTTTTATGTAATATTATTCCCTAGCTAGAAATTGAAGAATGAACCTCCTTCTATGCATCACAATGTCTACTTCTTCGATGTTACTCTTAAATACTTTTTCTGCTTGGTTTATATAAGGGATCTATAAATATCATACAACGTCATATTTCCTTAATGACCTATTTTCTTTCACTTCGAATTTTTTACTACTCTCATTTCCGTTTGTATGTAACAATCGATAGCAATTCAATTAACCACTTAACATCTTAAAGTAACCTATATATCTTAGTTACGCCTAATTAGTATATAAGATATATTTTTCTATAAAAAATAATTATTAAAATTAAAATCACCATGTATATAATTTATGAAATTTGAAAATACCAATGACAAAATTTCTATTCTTTTAAGTTTTTTTAATTTTAGAAACCGCAGCGGATTCCTTATGGCATATTAAATTTTGTATTGATCTCATTTTATTTTTTAAATAATACAAAAAATGACTCAACGTCTCCTTAAAATCCCAATAAAAATTATTGTTAATTTAAGTGAATTACAATGATCATTTTCATCAACAGACTTCCTCACATGTGAACATGATAAAACTATAAAATCCAAAAACAATCTGAAAATACTAACCATGAACCTTAATTTGCAAGTAGAGGTAACCTTTGCTTAAAACATTTTGCTTTGATTGAAAAAAAAAAAAAAGAAAAAAATTACAAATTCACTATACAAATTATGACAATATCATTGGCACTTACTCATTGCATTGATTATATAGGCTGAAAAGGTATCTGATGAATTGGCATAATTTTGTTTGGATTTACTTCCTAACACAATATAGCCATCTTTTTCTTTCTTCATCGTCATCTCTCTTATGCTTTCACATAATTGCAGTACAATTACAAATCTCTGATAAAATTTCAGCATCACTTTTCACAGAGGACCATCTTAGTTTTTCCTCTCAAAAGACACCAACGACAAGGGTAAAGGAAATTTTGATCTCTCTTATGCTTTCATGTTTTTGTTTATTGAACTCTTTCAAAGAAATTGAAATAGGTTCTAATTTTGTTGGGTTTTTTTTTTTAAAAAATTTAGGAATCTTGAAGTTCTTGAGAGAATGTTGTTTACTTTTCGCTATTTTTGAATTTTTTTTAATTTAGTCATCTTGAAATATTTCTGTTTTGTGTTATTGGTTCTCATTGTTCTAGAGATCTGTTGGTAGTACATGATTTTCATCCGTTTTATATCATATATATAGTCTTGAAATATATACATTCGAATGGGTCTTACCCACAAATTCTTGTTGTGAGGGTTATGCAAAAATGATAAACATATATATCTTTTATTTCATTACAATCGATGTCAAGAAATTCGGTCAGAGAATAGACATTATTTTTGGTTCAAGACAACCATTTCCAATGTCAATTTATTCTATTTCACTTAAAATATCTAATGCGAAAATTATTTTTGTCTAAACTTTTGGCCTGGTATAGTTGGGAAGAAATAAATCAATGTCATTATTTTCACTTTTTCGAGTCTTGTTTTCAAGTATTAGATGAGGAGTTAAAATTACATCACTTGATTTTTAATTTAAGTTGCTAATTTTGAGATAAAAGTATTTTTCTTGAGGTCAAAATTGCGTCTCCATTTAAATTTTCCACTTCTTTTAGATCTAGAAATCTTAATACCCAAAAAATTATTCATCCTGCACAATTATTATTATTTGCTTAGTTTCATGAAGACAATTTTGCTTCGATTAGCTCTTCTAACACAAAATTATTTTGATAAATTTATGTTATTACATTTGCATGTATCTAAAACTACTTGCGACACAAATAATGCAAATTGATCTATTTGCTCATGTATCTCTAGATTTGAGGAGAAACCTACATGATTGAAACATTGTGAACCGTATATATACTCGATATCTTAATATAGAAGTACGTGAAGATTTTGAATTGAAATTTGCTATAATGAATCTTAACAATTTTATAATATTTATTGTTGTTGTACATATGTATTCCAAAATAGTGACGTGTCAACCATTTGAGTTCCATCATTTACGAGCGAAGTTTGATCAACTTTTGAGTTGTAGATACTTTTTATGCTACATCGAAAATTTAAGTAATCTGTATTTATTAGTAAAGCTATGCATGTGGAAATTAACATAAGTAGATTCTATTGAACTTGATGCATGATGATATGATTCTCGTAGCTAGAAAATAAATAGCTTAATAAAGAATGTTGAACGGTTAGTTCAATTACTTTAAACGGTCAACGATTTTTGAAAGGTTAAAAATTAATTATGTTAGGAAGCCAACTATTTGTTGTGCACAAAATTTTAGCACTTCATAGCTAGTACATATGATAAAGAAAATACTTTACAATAGAATATATTTTGGTAATTGAAATTGATATTATTTGTGGCGTTGCATAACATTTTAGTTATTATAATAATAATTTTAGCTTCTTGTTTTATATGTTTAGATGATGCGCAATTTTGACCTCAACGATCCAGCCCCTTCTGACGATGTGAACACAAATCTGGAGCTTGGGTTACCTTCTGTTCCTGTGATGGCAAATCAAAATACTAATAATGATGAAGTAACCATAATCTCTCGTAGACATTCTGGACAGGCAAATATTTGTGCAATTTTATACAACAATTATTAAATTCAGCTTTATATTTTGTCATATAATTTGAAGTGTTATCTCAGGTTTCCAATAGGTCCAGAAGAAATCAAAGGATGATCCGAAATCCTAATGTTGGATATGAAAGACGCCACACAGGTTTTTAGATATTACACCACATCTTGCTTTCCTTCTTATACAGACCTACGAGATCGAAAAGTATATTTTTGCTTATTAAAGTAAAAAAATAATTATTAGGAGTAGCGGTCATAATCTATAGAGATAAAATTTGCTGACAATACTTTTTCATTTTAAATAAATTGACCACAAACTATTATTGAAATGGGTTGAGAGTTTTGTTTATTCTTTACTTGTGTAAAATACCTAATTTAAGTTTTAACCATTCTCTTAGAAGATGTATTTTTTTTCTTTTTAATCTAAACTATAGTTGAGATAGTATTCGTTCTTTTAAAATAACAACTGTAATACTTACCCCATATAATTAAGTATTTGGATAATATTGCCCTTATCTTATATATATATATATATATACATATTTGTAGTTCAAAGCATTATTTTTGACATTTTGCCTTTTAATTCAATTAAAGTTTTCTTAATTGAAAAAATGTATTTTAATTACAATAAAAATATAATTAGTACGTTAATAGTTCAAATTTTATTACATAATGAATTAGCACAATAAATGCACAAAACTTTCATATAAAGAAGTTATTAATTTGGTAATAAAATTAAGTTATTAATTATTTAACCTTTTAGATAAAAATGAGTAATTACATATCCTATTCTAAATATATTTTCTTTGAAAAATATGACAAAGTATATTTATTCATTTCTTCCTAAATGTGTAACTTTTGGTCAAACATATATATTAGACAAATTCTTGGTAAAAGTATATATGAGTTGTTGGGGTATTATATTTATTGTGTATATTAACTTATTACTTTATTTTTAATTTAAATTCTTCACTTCCTAAAAATTCTTGTTTGGTAGAAAATTACTTGTCGACAGTTTGATGTGCAAACTACTAAAATATATTGAGAATAATATAATTATTCAAGGTATGAGGGATAATTTTATCCAATCATTCAATTAACGGGTTAAATATTAGATTTATTAGTTTAGGGGGTAAATGCTTCCTCAACAATAGTTGAGAGCAAATCATATTTAACTCTAAACACAAACGGAAACTATGAATAATTCTTTTTGTCCAAATGTAACTTTCTATTTTGTGTTTAGAAACTTTAATTTCGCTCACTAGAATCCGGGGTTCCGGAATAGCTTTATCTCTTACTTTCGATTTAAAATGTGTTTTAACTAACACCTTTTACATTCACAGCAAGTCAGAGTAACAATAACAATATCCTCCGAACAGTTCACTCAACACAAGTAAACGATGGGCTTTATCACGTTGCACAGCGGGAAGACTATATAGTAAAGGTGCGATTATATGACTTGATAGTTATCCTATATGTCATATTTATTTCAATATCAGAAGTCAAATAAGTCATGTTCTTTCTCCATTCATTAATCTTTGCATAATATGATGAACTTATTTGTTGTCATTTTTTCCCTAAGTATTGGCTTCAACTGAGTCTAACAATAAGTGCTTAAAATATATAATGATGACAAAGTTGCATGCACCTATAATATAATAATCTCACTAATTATAGTTTACTTGTCTTCTATATCCTTTCTAACGATGACGTCACTATTCTTTGGTTGAAACACGAGTTAAAATAGAAACATCCTCTCTAAGGCTTTGTCTATTGGTCCGGGATGATGCTATTTTACACACAAATCTTGGTTGAGTTCATCTTTAATCCATTGGTGTTTATGTTTAGAAATTATATCTCTAAATTGTTGACAATAATGCATGTAAAATCATGTGAACGCCCATATCTAGTTGATTACTTACCTTTCATCTTAATGCATATATAGACCTTTTTCTATCTCTGTCTCCAAAGGTATCAACTTGTTATCTTTGTTTTAGTCTCTATGTATAAATCCGTATCATCTACATACATTAAAAGTAGTTTGATACATAAAATTCATGGACATATATATTTATGGATCAAATTGATATTACTTGACTTTCACTTAAAAGCTAACGAGTGTTGTAGCCATTTTTTGGAAAGTTACATATATTTTTAACTTCTAACATTTCATGTTGTAGCTATTTAACAAACTATTTATTAGTACTTTTAAACAAGTAAATAGGAACTTGATGCATTTTATGCATTATGAAATTCACAAATAAAGTCATAGTTATTGGTGATCAATTTCACTCAACTTCTACTCTCTATTCACAAATACATTGACATAAATGTGTTTGTGCGAAGTGATAAATTATGAGTTGTAACACATGATTTGAGAAAATCTCCTACTTCATTTTTTGTTTCTAGATAAGACCGTCTGTACTTAGAGGAGTGCTTTGTCAAGAACCCCTTGTCGTTTGTTAATAATTCAAAAAATAAGAAATGTTTAAAATAAAAAATTCTTTTAAAATTGGTAAGATAGGAGTATTACTCTTAAATAAATATCAATGAAAATGAAATATGATAATTCTAGCCTCTGAATCCACAAAATCCTTCGTATCCGTCCTCCATTCTCTACTTAGTCTGTTACTCTGTTTCCTTCCCAATATATATGTCTAACCGTTATGTCCATTCCATGAACAACTTCTTCATCCAAATCCGCAACCATTACAAGTCTGCAACCTTATGTCCCCTATTTTTGGAGCGTTTGTAAGGTCAACAATGACAATTCTTTTCAAGTGCAGCAATAGAGAAGTAATCCCATACCCCATTGCTAGCTGTGGTTGTTTATTTGGCAGTTACATCGGATTGATGTTCATTGCAAATCCACTGATGCAGAAAATTCTCAAGTTTTCCATTCTCATATGATGTCCGAAAGTTGATTAGTAGTAGGTCGGCAGGAAGTGATGCATCATGCTCAAAGATAGGCCGATTGTTCGTTAGGGACGATTTATAGATTAACAAGTTCCCACAAATAGAGTGCAAAGTGGGTCCGCATAAATGATTGAGACCTCACAAACAACATCACTCTCATCTTATCTTATAAAGATTTGTGATTGAGTGATGTAAAAGCATGTTGCATTTAAATCTTATGACAAGTTGCAATGGTTTTGACGAACACAATTGTAACATTATTTCTCGTCCCAAGTTCGTTTCAACTTGGTAATAAATTTGTCATTCACAATCAGGAAATGGTTATTTAATTTTTGTTAGAAGACCATAGCAAAAACTTGTGATGAATATCTGCCATTAGAAGTTTCCCATAATTTCTGCTCTATTTTGCTATAGAAACTTTTCTCAGCAAGTGGCGTGCAAATTTTGCGTCGAATTTCATGATCACAAGTCATCGCAATTTTGCACCAAAATTATCACCAATATTATTCACAAAATGCCCATCTCTATTGGACACTTTCTTATATTCTAAGTTCCTAATGATGCTTACCAACTATATTTATAACCTTTTTGTATTGTTTATTTAGTTCTTTTTTGAATAATGATTCATAAAACTTCATCATATTTTTTTAGCTAATGGATTATGTTTCACAAGATTCTAAGAGTAAAAAGTTGCAAAGGAAAAATAAGATCACATGCTATCTGAGAAATTAAAGAAAAACAAATTATGTCCTTTGCCTTATATTTCTCTTTAACATTGGAGAAAAACATGCTATGTTTGATGAAGTGCTTAGTGAGTTATTTCATTATGGTACTTATAAATGAGCTTATTGAAACGTAATTAGTTTTGTTAGGGTGTTTGACTACACAAGATGAAGAAATTATATTTTGGGTAAATTACATTTTGCCATTTGAATTATCTCCGTTTTTACACTTTATTATTCCAACTTTTTTTTTGTGTCAAGTTACCATCTTAACTTTTTGAAATTTTCAGTTTGACATATATGATCTTTTTTTATACATCACATGTTGTGCATATTTAAAAAATCACAGAACCCTTAAACATTATATGTGCACTGAATGTGATGTTTTTTTAATAAAATATTTGGAAGAAAAACAGTTATAAATGGCAAACAAACTTTCATAAAGTTGAGATGGTAAGTTCATAAAAAACAAAAAAAAAATAGATGTCAAAATGTAAAAACGGTTATAGTTGGAATGGTAAAATACAATTTACCCTTATATTTTTATCCCTCTTATACCGATTACAAATTTGATCCTCAATATGTGAGTTTTGCACACACATGAACCCATTTGTCAAGTTTCCATCCAAAAGTAACGAAATTGCACACATAAGTTGCAAGTGAAGGTGAAAAGAGTGGAATGGACAAATGTTGATGCCAAAATGTTAGCTAATCTCGTATAATTGATTTGGAGGCAATTTTCACAATTTTGCCAAAAAGCAAAACAACTACCGACACCCTATTTCATGCCTCTTTTCTTGAATTGAGCTTTTGACTCAAAAAGAAAGAAATTTCTCTTGAATATCACCTTCCCAACATTAAGAGAAGCTATACCAACAATTTTTCCAATTCTAATTAAAGAAATGAAAGAAGAAGCAAAGTAGTGGGATTGAAAATAATTTTTTTCCCAAAAAGATGTGTATCTTACATACAGTAAATACATATACGTATATCATTTTTTAAAATAATTGAGTACTATTTGAATGAGGTGATCAATAAATATACTTTATATGAAAAGATAAGTCTTCAATTTGAGTGTCACTATCATAAAATTTACTTAGATGGAACCATAAGAAGTAGCTAAATTGAAGATCTGGGTAAAAAAAATCAAAGAAATTGGAAAATATTACTGCACATTTAGTGCACATTGAAACTTCTTATTGCACTTCTATTGCTCATATTTTCCATGCCTAGTAGAACTTTATTCACTTGTCCTACTGCTATTTTTTCTAAAGTAACAAAAATAAAAATGCACTAATTAACTGTCCAATTCCTAATATAATAATTTGTTTCAAATATTATATCTTCCTAATACTAATAGTTCTATTAATATACAACCCAAATAATTTAAAATTATACAATTAGCTTTTATGTTGTTTTGATGAACTATATGTTTGTTTTTATGGCTTAATCTAATACTTCACGCGTCTTATTTCAGTATGAAGATGTACCTGAAGTCCCACCACCCGTGCAACAAAGAAACATCGACAAAGTGCGGCCACATCTTCTGCAAAAGGTGTATTGTGGAGGCACTGACCAACGAAAGAAAATGCCCGATATGTAGAAGGAAGCTCAGAATAAAAGACATATTTAGGATCTATCTTTCAAACAATGGTCGATAAGATCATAATTCTTATAATGCACAACTACATTTTCTAGAAGAACATCTTCAAGTTAATAGTTTCTTGTTAATTGCTATATTTTGTTATTGTTAGTTGGAGATCCATGTTGTTGTTATTATCAGACAAATTAAAGAATATCATAGAAAAAAGGGAAATATTTACTTAAATATCATTCGTGTATATTTTGTGCATATATTGTGCTGTGAGTCCCGTGCTAGTTATATACTGTAATAATTAATATTTATGCCTGAGCTTATAGGGGTAGTCATGATCTTTCATCTAATCAGAACTTGTACATTATTGACTTATCACGTTGATGCTAAACTTCACGAAATGTTGCTACGTTGAAGACTTGCTTGAGTTCATCTCTAGTGCATTATTTATCTCTCTCTCTCTCTCTCTCTATATATATATATATATTTATTTGAAATCTATATGTCTAATTAATTCCTCAACAATAATGTATTAATTAAAAGTTATCTCTAAATCCATACATCGTTGATTACTTACCTTTGTCCCAATACTAATATAGATCCTTTGTTCTCTCTATGTAAATTGATATTGTCTACAAACATTAAAAGTAGTTCGATACATAAAATTGATTTGACAATCACTTAAAAACTAATGAGTTTATTTATTTTGTCTTTGTATATCTTATGTTTTAATCTTGAAATTTTTGATATGATGATAAAAAGCATTTAAAATCACTTTCATTTAATATCAACCATAACTTCAATTATGTCTCATACTCTCTCATATAGATTCTATGTTAATTTACTCATAGAATATTATTAACTCCCTAATCAAATTACTTTATGATAAAAATATTTACAACATTGATCAATGTCATCTAAGATGAACTATAACTTCAAATTAAATTATCTTTATATTCATGTTGAAGAAATAAATCAATCCCACATTTTCTTCGTTCTTGTTTAGTTGTTAATTTACCGCTATCTTAATGGCAACTTTAGTATAATGTTATTATTTGAATTAAACTTATGTTAATAACTTTTAACACCCCTCATATATCTCTCTTTAGCGTTTTCGAAATTCTAAAAAATACATTATAAAGCTCATGATTCTACCTTTCAATTGATTTTTCAAAAGCTACACATAATTTAACTTTGATTATTTCATCAAATTGCTATAATTGTTTAACAAAATACTTATAAATACTTTCAACAAGAGAATTTGATGCATTTTACACAATAAATTTCACAAATAAATTAAAAAATATTGGTGATCAATTTCATTCAAGCTTCTTGGTGCTCTTCATTTAACATCAATTTTACTTGATTTGATCGACGTATATGTTGACATGCATGTAATTGTGCTCAATAATAGATACTAACTCGTAACAAATAACTTGCAAGAATTTTCAACTTCGCTTTTTTAAGGTGGAGAATTTGTTCGTTCGCGAAGAGCCTACTGAAATGAAACTACAATCCCCTTTGCTATCCCCAATGACCACCCCCAAACACTTGCAACCCTAGGTTGCAAGACTCAACTCATCCGTGTGAGACATTTTGGAGCTCAAATTAATTTTAGCAGCTCTAAAAATTACAAAAAATGGTAGCATTTTATTTTATCGAATTGCAAAGACCCGACATGACAGCATTGAACAGAATCAAGGCTGTCACAGGAGAAGCTCCTTTGTTATCATCCCTCAGAGGAGATGAAATCTCCAACAAAAGAGCTTGGAGTTTTTGTGTTTGTCTCCTTGAGATGAAAAAGTCAAGTATCCGTTTAAAATATTTTCAAATAAATTAATGAACCATTCTTGTTAAACTTCATCACAGAAAAAAAGTAGTAAATTCATAGAATTGCTTATATGAGAAGAAAATAATGCTAGTCTGAAAAAATAAGTTGTCTGCAACGGGGATCACAAAATAGAAGTCATGCCAATAGCATAATCATATATGCCCTTGTTGCGAACTACAACAACTCTTCAGCAAATAAAGAAATTGAGTCTTTTAAGTTTTCTAAGTGTCCAAATTTTCAAGGATTTGGAATACCCGGTGGTAAGACGGTCAAATCAAAGTATGAATATAAAAGAGGCTTAATTTTATTTCGAACGCATATTGGGCCAGATCAATAAACAGTAATAGTACTATTTCTACTATGAGGGGGAAAAGAATAGAACCAAAACTGATACCATGTGGAAAATTAGGGTCTAACATGAAAATAAAGTACTTGAAATGCAAATCTCTATAAAATATAATATTAAAATTGACTACTTTAGAAAGCATAGCACCAAACTTGACTCCCTATACTGTGCTACCATTTTCTCATATTCTAAATAGTAAATCGCTCCTTGAGTAAGTGACGATTTATCCTGAAACGAAAGAAAATAGCACAAATAGAAAGAAATAAGAAAAGTGAAAAAGTGAAAAGGAAACACGTTAAGGAGCGTGACGTACACGTGCGTTGCCTCGAACTGTTTGAGTACTCCCAAATTTTCAAAAAACCCTAAATTGGCGGCCTGGTCGTAAGGTTTTTCTCCTCCTCTTTCTCTGACAATTTCCAAGTATAATTCGAATGAAATGTGTATACGTATATACGTGGTTTGGTACAGTAGGAATGCATTTGATTTTTCTTTTTGATAGGTTGATTTTGCAGGTGCAGAATTAATTAGGGTTTAGTGTTTCTTTAGCCCCAAATGGCTCCTGCTAAAGGCATGCAGTTCCAGTCCTTGCAGATTTCAGATTTCATTATATGAGTTATTTTATTTCTTTTTCTCTCCTGTCTTTTTTCTCGTGTGTATCTGGGTATATGTTGCAACATAATAAAGTGGATTCGTGTTTTTAAAGAACTATTTGGAAATCCTTCTTATGTTTTGGTTGTAGTTTTTGTAATCTGAAACGTGTTCTGTTTTTCTGGAAGCTTTAAGAAGAGTGAGGATATTTAGGCAGAAGATTGGAGAGAGCAAAGATAGGATATGTTTTCTAATGGCTGTTAAGGAAGGAGTTGAGAGTTCTTCTTGAGCTGTGAGAAACTGCAAGTTGAAACAGAGACAATTTGTTAGATGGTGTTAATAGATGTTCTCAGGTTGAAAGCATTAGACACACAGATGTCACTGCTTGATCCAGAAGGGGCTGAGTGTTTGTGTTCAATAGCTGTATGTACTAGCAGTCAAATGTTAAGGTTGGCGTATAAATCTTGAGGGCAGATAAGAATTATGTAGGTCTTGTCAAAGGCCCATTAACATGAAATTTGTTTTAATGGTGTATTTATTACTGAATTCAGGAGTTTTGAGAATGACAATAGCACTCTGTTGGAATCTTCCCTGGATATTCATGTGAAGCAATGACAATAACACTCCCTTGTAAGGATCAGTGGCTATTCCTTGAAGCTGATATAACGTCTCTGCAGATTTTAAATCCTCAATGCATAGTGGAAGAACTACAGGGGAGAGTAGCGTAGGGTTAAACTTTAAAGAACTATAGGAGAGATGTGAGTGTGTTAATTTTTTACTCCTAATAGATTGAGTTAAATCTTTTAATCTATGGCAATTTGTGTAACATATTCATAAACATTCTTGGGTGTAGTTGGTTGATCACTCCCATACTATATAATTGTTTTGCTTGAGAAAAGGGAAAGCATTAGCATTGACCGTGAAAGATTTGTTAAAACAATTTAGCAACTATAGCTTTTATAGCATTCTAGCAGTTCCTGCAACACCAGTTTCGCATAAACTAATTGTGGTCTCCTTTTGTATCAATACTCTTGTGGAGCATGATATTGTTTTTGTGTCTGGTCAGTTTTACTGGCTTTTAATGCAGTCTTGCATTGGTTATGTATTTCTGCATTTATCTACATGTGTAGTTGATCCGACCAAGAAATCAGATCCCAAGGCTCAGGCATTGAAGACTGCAAAAGCTGTAAAATCAGGTTCTACAACATTTAAGAAGTCCAAGAAGATACGTACGAAAGTTACATTTCACAGACCACGAACCTTGAAGAAGATAGAAATCCTAAATACCCTCGTATCAGTGCTCCTCCCCGTAATAAACTTGACCACTACCAGATCCTCAAGTATCCCCTTACAATTGAATCTGCAATGAATAAAATTGAAGACAACAACACCCTTGTTTTCATTGTTGATATCCGCGCTGACAAGAAGAAGATCAAGGATGCAGTCAAGAAAATGTACGACATCCAGACCAAGAAAGTCAACACTCTTATCAGGTAAAGCTTTTATGTACCCTTTTTACAGTTGCTATAGCTTTTCTTTTGTCAATCTGCATTTAGGTTGCAACCCATCACCCTGCTATTAGATGGCCTCGATATAACATCATTAGAGTTGTATTTAACATAAACTCATCTCACTCTTTTATCAGCAGTTTTTCTTAGTTATGTATAGGTCCTCTATAAATGAAAAGTGGCCATATTATCTTATCCTAGTCCCATTTGAAGGATTTAGTTCTGAAATATTTCAAGTGTCCCAATCTCTTTCTATAGAAAGGTTTCACCTGAACATTCCATTCTATATTTGATAGATGAACTTATACTTGATTACCAGTTATGTGTTTTAGAAGTTGGCCGAAAATTTATAGCTAAATGGTGAACCATCTAATTCCCTTTAGCCCCCACCAACTTGATTCTTTGTATAAGTTGCAGTCTGCAACATGAGATACCCAAATTTTGTTGTGTATTACTCGACTTGTGTATGTGAACCGTGTGTATATTCCTAGGGTCACATACTTGTAATTGTTTCCTACTTTTGAAGTTTATTATTTGCTACTTCAGGCCGGACGGGACTAAGAAGGCTTACGTCAGGTTAACTCCCGACCATGATGCTCTTGATGTTGCCAATAAAATTGGAATTATATAAGTCATTGGCTCCAGTTTTGTCCGGATTGTTCTTTTCTTGAGGGATAGGACCTCAAAGGCACTCAGAGTTTTGTAAAAGTAGATTAACAATCAAAATGATTTCACTTTGGGTGTTGTGTTTCAGACAGTGCTTTCTCGATCAATTTTTTACTGTTGATTTAAATGTGTTGTCAATATGCGTTACTTTTTATCAACGTCCTTCCTCGTTTTGTTGGATCCATTTTCTCAATTTTATTTAGGGATAATTAAATTTACACCCCTTGATATATTGTTTTTTACACATATCATTCATGTTTGTTGAAAAATTACAGATGCTGCCCTTGGCAACCTTTTTCAGCCCAAAAAAGTCGCTTAATGATGAAAATTAAAAAATGCCTTGTTGTTTTGGTCCAATTTTAATATAATTTTTTAAGGACAGAAATACTCTTAGGGAAGGTTTCTAGAATAACCGAAAGGTGTAGCTATACTATTTTACTAACTTTAATTAATAAGTTTAGAATGGGCATAGCTATAATATTTTACTAACTTTTTAAATTGAATCTTTATATTAAATTACACTTTTGATCCCATAGAGTAAGGAATTCAACACTTAATTCTATGCTTTATGGATTTTTAAAATGGTCTCAAAATTGAAAAGTTTGTCATATTTAATCTTCTACTTTATGGGATTTATAGGATTAAATGTGTTGAATTTTTTTAGGGTTATTTTGAAAGTTTTATAAAGCATAGGCCCAAATAAATTAAGTCTCTTTTTAGTTTTAAGACTATTTTGAAAATTTTGTAAACTAGAGGACAAAAGGTGTTGAACCTTCTATGAATCAAAAGTGTATTTTTGTTAAATTACATTAACAATAGAAATATGAATAAAATTAATTTTTAGATTATAAATTTAAATTTAAAAAATTGTCACACTTATACAAATTATTCTTAAAATTCCATTGGGCGTGGCAACCACCTATCTCGAAATACACACTCCTTCTCCTAACCCTATTTGCCACCGACACCCACTAATGAGCATATCTCGAGCCTCAGTCATGTTATGCCATATCAGCGAAGGTCACACCCCCAAGTGTGCTAACAAGAACGACGACATGGGAAAGTACTTTGCTTGTAATGTCTAACTCAACAAGGTATGAGGCCGTTTGAACAGCCGCCACCCTTGCTTAGACAATCAACGAGTACGTCGCTCCCCCTTATTATGCCATAAAAAATCAGCCATCATCTTCTCTTTGTCATCATCATCCTCACTAGTGAATTAACCTTTTTGCACATTAATTAAGGTTCTACTTGTGTGAGAAAATGTCCACCTGAAATTTATGGTATAGTCTTATCTTCTTCTATATCTAGCACAATAAAATCAACACGAATCATAAATTTGCTTACTTTAATGAACACATTCTCCACTATCCCCCTCGGATATTTAATGCTCTTATCCGTTAAATGCAAAGTCACTATAGTGGGAGTAAGCTCAGGCATTCCAAAATTATCAAAAATAGAAGATGTCATCAAATTAACGCTATCACCTAAATCACATAGAGCTTTATCAAAATTAATTGCTCCTATAGTGCAAGGAAGAGAAAACGCCTTGGATCCTTGAGTTTTGGTAGAAGTTTGTGAAATTACTTATCTAAATTAGCATTCAGAATTCTTTTGGGATATGAAATATATGGAGGAAAAACATCTAAGTTAAGTTTTAGAATACTCTCTTTTGTTTCCTCTTGGAGCTTTTTCTCTTGTTGAGGTTGTGTGTCCTTCATTTGCTCCTTCGGTGGCTCTTATCCAATGGATTTTCTGTGTCACTTGGGAGTCGTCTCTCTTTTCTACTAGACGTCATGTTCGCCAGTTGTCCAACTTGAACCTCCAAATTCTGGATTGATATGCATCTTGATCTTGGAACTTTGTGTTGGTCGTGGTGATGAACTTGGAGATCATGTCTTCTAGATTGCTCTTCTTCACCTGCGGTGGTTGCTAGTATCCTAATGGCTCTTGTTGCTAATTGTTATTCCACAAAAAGTTGGGGTGACTACACCATCATGGATTCTTTGTCTTCGAGTATGAGTTGAAATCAAACCTACCACCATGAGAAATAAAGTTAGCATTTTAAATGAGTGGCAAATGAACATTCTACCTTACAGTCTTAACTCAAGTGTCTCATTTGACCACATGCACCATAGAGTCCCATGGCTGCAACATTCCACATCGTAACTCTAAAGTCATCCATTTTTATGTCAGCACAGTCATCTGACATCATTGAGTCCACATTGTGGATACCAGCTACTCTTCTGCCAAGTTTCTCTTGACTATAAGGGTACATGCTGGATATCATCTCATTAATTATGTTATAAGCTTCCAAGGCAGTTTTCTCTTAATAGTATCACTTGCAGTTGCATCAGTGATAGTTCTATAGCAAAGTGACACCATTACAAAAAGTTTGTACCTATTCGCAAACTGATATCTCATGATGAGGGCATTTTCCTAAAAAGTTCCCATGCCTCATACAATAATTTCCTTTCAAGCTGCACAAAGGAAGTAATATAATTTAACATCTTAACAATTTTAGAGGGAGGAAAATATTTCATAAGGTTGTAGGTCCACCTAATTTGATCCAATTAGTGTAACATTAACAGATTAATCTAAAAAGCAAATATTTTTAAAAGTTAAGGTTCTTCCCAAGTTAATTTGATATATTCTTCCAAATTATATCAAATCTACTATTACCAAGGAATTAGTGAATTTCTCTCTTCTAAGACTCAAAATAATAATAATGTACTAAGATCTGTGAAAAACTATACGTAACTAGATGAATCATGTCTATGTATGTCTACATATCATTCAATTTACACCATAAATTATCATGTCCACTATGTAGAATTTCCTTCCAATTCGTCGACATAATTAATTTAATCTGAGAAGGGATCAAGCTATCAAATTATAATAATAAGCACAATAGTTGAGCAAAATGGAGCAATTTTGACTCAATTCTAAATTTTCAGAATTTTTTTTTTTTATTGTAATCAATATTCTCATTGCTTGCTTTAAAATTGCAAAGTTATATTTTTAATTATGAATTCATTCTGTTACCAAATTTTTAGATATATAAATATATATATATATATGCTAAATTGAGAAAAATCATGTTTAGTCAAACAACATTGATTAAGAATATATTAAGTTAATAACTGATTTTTTAATACATGATTCTAATTAATTTAGACCATCAATATAATAATTGATTATGTTATCATACTTTAAATTATTCATTTTATTTAAATATTTTTCCAGCCAAAGAGAGATGACATTAAGACTTGTATTAGCTGTTCTTTGATTTTAAAAAACTAAATAAATAAAATTGGATGCATTAAAATTAGCAATCAATATTTTGAGATTGCAAACTTTCCATATAAAATATATTACGTAAACAAAATATAATAAATTAGGATTTTAGATTCTCATAATTATGCATCAAAATTAATAACCTTAATTAAATATTTTTTTAATCATCCCACAATATTTAGAACCTTAAATAGGGGTCTCCAAATCCACAAGAAATGCATAAAAAAGATCTCAAGTACTCAAGGTATGAAATCTTTTTCTTTCCTTATTTTTAATATTTTTTATTATCAGTTATTTTGTTTTATGAGTACATATGTGTATGTAATTTTCTGTATTAATTATAGATTTTGTATTTAATTTATATTTACTATATATTACACATATTTGACTATTTTATTAATAATCTTTGGTAGGTAGATTAAAGATTGCAGATATTTTTTCTCGGTGAGAATCAATACTTCCATTGAAATTTTAATTTTTTTTTATTGTCATTATTTTATTATTTGAGTTCATAAATTATCAATATACAATTGTTTCAGAATCATAAAAGAAAAACCTTAAAACTATTAAAAGTTTTTTTTAAAAAATAAATTATATTCAATGCAAAATTCATACTTATATATCTATATTGTGCGTGGAATATGAAATAATTCAAAAAAAAAATTAAGAAAACACCCAAGGTTTGAATAATTTTTTCATTGATTTTTATTTTTTTATTATCAATTATTTTATCTGATGAGTTAATAAAATATGTGATATATATGATAATTATAAACTTTTTTATTTAATTTCTATCATGCTTATTTCGATTATTTTATTGATTATTTTAATTATTGCGATATTATTTTTTTTTTATAAATTATTCTATTATTTGAGTTCACACGTATTATGCCCATAATTATCTTATATAAACAATAAATAAGAATTTATATATTTTTTAAAAAAAAAACGCAATATATGTTACTCTTTTCTTATTTTTCAAAAATTTAATTTTTTTTAGGTAATGCCTTTTCATTATAATAGATATGTCTTATATATAAAAATTATTTTATTTCATGCTTTGCTGGTTGGGAAAGAGATGTGCCTGTAATTATCTTAAAAAAACAATAAATAAGAATTTTATATATTTTTAGAAAAACATAAAATATCTTACTTTTTTTTTTATTTTTCAAATTATTATAATGAAATTAGAGTGGTGCATAGCACGAGACACACGGTATAATACGTATATAACACAGGTTCTAGACCAGTAATAAAATTATAGTAGAAAGGTAAGAATCCCTGCATTTACCAAGAAAAGATGCAGGGGTGGATGCGAGATGCGTTTATGTTTGAGAGCGTGGGATTCGGAGGTGACCATAAATTTTTGTGGGATGTAACGGATGGACATGCCGCAATTTGCTTTAATCTGCTCTCAGCAACCCCGTTTCTCTTCTCATCTCTCTTTCCCCCCTCCCTTTCTCTCTACCATCTCCCACATCTTTCTTGCAGGGAGGGAGTGAGAGAGAAAGAGGGACAAAAAATTGTCGTGTCGTAGAAGGAGGACACGCGCACAGCATTTCGACGAAGGGAAAAAGCAGAAATTTGAGGGGAGAGAGATTAAACCCTGCCCATTAGATTAATTTCTGTAAATTAAATGTTTTTGAATGATATATCTTCATCCGAAATTCTTTTTCAAGGACGGAAGAGGAGAGAGAGGCTGAATCATTATCAAGATATTTGTGCGTAGGGGCCTTGAGATTGGCTTCTTTATCTGAAAGCTGAAAAGAAAAAAAAAATTATCTTCATTTGCCATGGTGGTTTTACATTTTTAGCTCTTTTCCCACATGCTAAAGGAAGAAAACAGGGTTGGTTTTTTTCCTTGTCTTGCTGGGATTTTTTGGAAGTTTTTGTTTTCCTTGTTCTAGTTTTTTCTATGTTTTCTTGAATGAGTAATTTGTTATTTCTTTTGCCTGATTTGTTAAATATATAAATGATTCTACTGATTATGAATGGCAGGACTATTCAGGGCAGGGAATGCATTGGCTACTTTGGAATTCTTAATCCTTGCTTGCTTGTATATTTCTCTCCATTTCTGAGAAATGGTGGGAGTATCAGATAATATCCGTGGGTTTTTCTTGGCAATTTCTTCAAGTATATTTATCGGTTCGAGTTTCATCATAAAGAAAAAAGGTCTAAAAAGGGCAGGGGCTGCAGGAACTCGAGCAAGTTAGTTTTGTTTTCTCCTTACATATGCCTTTTATTCTTATAATGTGATTTCCATGGCATTTGGTATTGATTATTTTATGTTTGATGTGTCTACTAGAGAATAAGCAATTACACCATTGGGAAAAAGTAATATGAAAAGGTCTGATTTGTTTGAATGAGGTCACAGAACGGAGAAGGGGAAGTATATCTGCTTACTGTTTTGTAATATTCAGTAGAATAAACTGAAAATTTACGTTTCAGATCAAGTTGTTAACATTATAAATTTTTAGTATTGAAATGTATGGTTGTAAATGAGGTTCTAGCAAATGCTTTGCAAAAGTAAGCATGTGAAATAGTAGACGTAGGGTGAAAATGTTGAGATGGGAGGTCTAAGAAGGGAGAAAGGCTAGCGTGTATCATGGTAAAGGACTGACTAGTGTAACACTATCCCTGATGTGGTGTATAGGATTTCTGGTAGAAATGTATAACTTATGTGATTATAAGCACTGAAAATAATTAAATTTCTAGATTTTACATTATAAGTACGTCTCTTTGATCTTGATTCTTTAGTCTTTACTTTAAATCCTTAGGATAATTCTTTTGGAATTACTCGCTATGTGTTGAATAATATGCTTTTTGATCAGGTGATGGAGGATATTCTTACCTGAAGGAACCTTGGTGGTGGGCTGGGATGATTACAAGTAAGATTCTTTGAATACAGTGTGGTGGATAAGACATTGTGATTAAAACTTAATTATTGGACTATCTCTGCACATGGATATTCATTCATGTAATATGTTTTGACTCATTTTCATCTTGAATTATCATAAGAAAGAACATCTTATACTATTTTATCACTATTTTACATGCTTATGGCAGTGATCCTTGGGGAGGGTCTAAATTTTGCTGCCTATGCATATGCTCCAGCTATCCTTGTCACTCCCTTGGGAGCTCTGAGTATCATTTTCAGGTATTGTAGTATAGCACCAATTAAGAGCTTTTACAGCAGCATATTTAGTCGAGTAACAAAATATAATTCTCATGCAGTGCAATATTAGCCCATTTTATTTTGGATGAACGGTTACATATGTTTGGGGTGGTTGGTTGTATCCTCTGCTTGTTTGGTTCTGTCACTATTGTTTTGCATGCCCCCCTGGAGAGGGATATTGAATCCGTCAAGCAAGTATGGCAGCTTGCCACTGAGCCAGGTATTAATGGTTTTCTCGTTGCTTTCTTTTGATAAGTTGTAAAACAGATTGCATAATATATGGAAAAGACAAAAAAGAAGAAAAGAGAGTGAAATCAAACACATGATCTTACAACTTCTACTTGATTTGGAGATGAACTGTTGTTACGTCCCAATCAGGTCTCTCTTACTATGGCAACAACCATCCATCAATTAATATAACTAGGGTGCCTGTAAACAATTGCAAAATCACACTTTTACCCTTAGGCAAACAGTGATGTTGGATCAAGCCCCGCGCTCCAACATATTTTTCCTGCTTCAATCAAACACTAAAAGTTGTTAGGCGACAATTTTTTTCTAAATTTTATTTGTAGAATTCCATTTTTCAAATCTTCCACTAGATATATTATGGGTCTCAAAGAGCAAGCTCTTGTAATTTCATGCTTGATGGTCTAACTTACAAGTGAAAATTTTAACACAATAAGGTAGCATCACCAATGTATTTATCTCACGAAACATTGAGCAAAGCAGATGTAGCTTCAATGTCGAGACTAAACCAGGTGCAGTCTGAAAAGATAAAAGAACTGAACTGAAAATATTGTCTTTGATGTAGTATATTTGACACCAATTGTCCTTTTAGTTGTCAGTTAAATGTATAATAATTTCAGAGACATGTACATTTTTTTTGTGCAAGTATTTTAGACTTGTTATGTTTCATCTAAAGGCTATTCTTTATTTACTCCTAACTAATAATTTAATTGTGATCGACAGGGTTTATTGTCTACACTGTTGTAGTTTTGGTTGTCGTCATTGTATTAATAGTTTTCTATGTTCCACGCTATGGACAATCGCATATGGTTGTGTACATTGGAATTTGCTCCCTCATGGGTTCTCTTACAGTCAGTTCCCTCCTCTCTAGTGTTTTTATTCAACATCATCTCTTCATCAGACATGACGAAACATTTTTATGTTTTCTCCCTTCTCGTATGCAGGTTATGGGTGTCAAAGCAGTTGCAATTGCTCTGAAGCTGTCATTTTCAGGATCAAATCAGTTTATATACTTTGAGACTTGGTTTTTCACTATTTTGGTCATTGCTTTCTGTTTTATGCAGATGATATATCTGAACAAGGTATTTCTTTAGTCCTTTAGTGGCATGCTTCTCTTTAGATAAAATTATGTTTATTTAAATGAGTTCCATTAGTTGAGTAAAAATAAATTCACATTACTTTTTGGCATTGTCGGTATTCTTCAATGTAGCTTATTTCTCACTGAAGAAACTAGAAAACCCCTTTTCACTTTCGTCTCTGTAGTTAAATTTTGTTCTACTGAGCGATAATACTACTATGCAACCACAAAAAGTAGAGGTCGTCCCTTAGCACATCTTTGGAAGAATACTATTATCATGGACCGTAATTTTTTTTGTAAAAAGAACTCAAATTGTTATTGTCTTTATCATCACCTCTTTTGAGACTTGAGTTCTGTTTGCTACCCTTTGACAATGGTGCCATATATTAGTACAATCCAACTTAATTGAAAAGTATTATCATGATACATAAATAATGTTGGGGAATGGAACAAAAATCATTAGTTCTGAATTTCTTTCCAGTTAATCTTATTCTGATCCGGTTTGATTGTCTGAATGTTGACATTGCAGGCACTGGATATCTTCAATACAGCCGTGGTTTCCCCTGTGTATTACGTCATGTTCACTACCCTCACGATCGTAGCCAGTATGATAATGTTTAAGGTGACAGCAAATCTGCACTCTGATCTTACTATGAATCTTTACTTTTTCCTTGTTTTTTGGACCATCCAAACTTATTGCATTGAAATATTTGTTACTTGATTAGCATGTCATCTTCAGCATCTCCCTTGATCTTGAAACATGACACTACACTACTTGTCATCATGTCTTTTTACATATGTTGAAGAATGGGGTAGGGGGTGTGAGGGCTATAACATAAATTTTCAAATTGAGGGACTTCTTGTTTTAATATGCTCAAATTCTATGAAGTCTCTATATTATTATTCAGGGTAAATTGCAATACGTACCTGTATTATGGAAAATAGGTAAACAACCCCTCATGAAAAATAAAATAGCAATTTATCCTCTCTGTATTTTTCAAAATGTAGCAATTTACCTCTCTATATTTTTAAAATTGAAGCAATTTATCTCCTTATGTAGGGAGGTCAATTGCTTCATTTTTTAAAATATAGGGAGGTAAATTGCTATTTATTTTTCATAGGGGAGTAATTTACTCATTTTTATTATCACATGAGGGTAAATTGCATTAAACTCTTATTATTCATTTTAAATAATCTTGTTTATCATAACAAACACTCACTTTTTTGTTCTGTCGTTAAAACTCAGGAATGGCATTCACAAACTACAACACAAATTGTTGTTAATAAGAGTAATTTGCTATTTATTTTTCATAGGGGAGTAATTTGCTCATTTTTAATATCACATGAGGGTAAATTGCATTAAACTCTTATTATTCATTTTAAATAATCTTGTTTATCATAACAAACACTCACTTTTTTGTTCTGTCGTTAAAACTCAGGAATGGCATTCACAAACTACAACACAAATTGTTTCTGAGTTCTGCGGTTTTGTGACCATCCTTTGTGGAACGTTTCTCCTCCACAAAACAAAGGACATGGGAGGGTCCCCGACCATGGCGACCCCGCTATACCACCGCTCTAGAGATTCGAGTCCAAGAGAGGTAGAGCCTTGACGCATGCCGACATTGTTAAGTTTTGAGGATAAATATGCTGGAATAATTAGAGATAAAGCTCATGGCTATGGGGAAAATGAGCACACACTTCTTAGCACTAAAAGTTTTGCTGCTTGTAGGAAAAGTTGAAGTTCTGGTCCAAAGAGGAGTAAGTTTTCCATTTCAAATACCTCAAACCCAACTCTCCTTACTCTTGCACACCTCCACAATCTCCATATATAGATTTTCACAGACTTAAGATTAGAAGTGAATTAGAGACATTTTTCCCCCCCCCCCCCCCCCCCGAACCTTTTTTTTCTCTTCTCATTTTTTGTGGGGTGCTGTTCAAATTATATACTTGTAACATGAGAATGGATATTATGTTATACTCAGTTTAGACGGTGCTAACATGTGAATATGGTGCCTTGATGTGCAACTTTGTACAACATTGTGTCTCTTGTCATGGTTGTTTTTGTGTGTGTGTGTGTGCATGTTTTAAAAAGCAAAACTACCAATGTGACGGTGGAGGAAGCTTTTCGGGTTTTCATCCCTTCTATATAAAGATGTAAATAAAATAAGTATAACGGGAAGTACCAACTCCCTACATTTAGGAGGACTACTCCCTTGCAAGCATAAGCAAGAAAAAACATAAACACGAGCATCAGTCCTGTACAAAATAGTACCCTCTAGTTTCAAATCAACGAATAAATGAACAAGGAGTACTACTCATCATCTTAGTTCACCTTGTTCATTGAGAGGCTTGTGATATATTAGGAGTGTAGATTAATAATATTAAGGGTTATTTACACTTAGATCCCCTTTAAAAATTTGAAAGTACACTTTTCTTCCAAAAAAACTTTGAATTATACGTACATCCCTCCAAAAATTATTCATTTATACTTAATTTCTTTTATTAGGGTCTGAACAAAAAATGTTGATTTTTGCAAAATCAATTACATAAATTTTAATTTGGTCTTTTATTTAACATTTCTATGCATATTTTTATACTTATAAAGGGCTAAATATATATATATATATATGAAAGTAAGGTTAACATCATTATATTTTTCCTTTACAAGTACAAAATATTACACATGAATGTTGAATGAGGAGTAAAATTGAAAATTTATATAATTTTTTTTTGCTAACATTAGCACTTTTTGTCCAAACTCTAAAAAAGAGAAATATGTGTATACAATGAATTTTAAGAGGGGAAATAAGTGTAATTTCAAAAAAAATTTGAAGAAAAGTATAATTTCATATTTTTAGAGAGGTCTAAGTGTAATTTACCCTAATATTAATAAAAAATGTGGAGGCTTTTGGTGTGTTTTTAAATTATTTTACTAAATTGCCTTTTTCAATCTACACATAGGGTAACAACCCCATAATATCACTTCATAAATGAGAGTTAATAATATACGTTTAATTTGATAATTACAGCTTAATATCCTACATTATTATAACATTTTTACATTTATTAAACATTTCATTCAAAGTTAAAATTTAAATAATACAAAGATTTTTAATTAATACGTTTTCCTTCACAAATATATAATCATTATCAAATACATAAATACTTATTTTATATTTTGCACACGTATTGAATATGGTCAGTTGCTAGTTGTTTTAATTCCAACGTGAATGTACTATGCTTTTACAAAACTATGCATATTTTTGAAATTGTATATATATTGTTTACAATTCTAAATATTACAATTATTTTTTTATATAATTAAAAAGATCTCTAAAATTGGTTGTAATCATTTATAATTTTAGAAAATTAATCATTATTAAAAATAAATTCTATTAGTTTTTCTATAAGTTATTATCTTTCATTTTTTTTTGGGAAAGGTAAATTTCATAAATGGGAAAAGGAGGTATAATACAACAGTGCTCGTACGATATGTTATCCCTCGACAGGCCAAGGAATACGCTATAATTTATAAAGTGCACTAGAGCTAACAGAGCTAGGAAGATGTTTGCTAAGAATCCGTAGTCTGACATCCTCTATGATTAAGCTAGCTAATGTAGCCGACGACCTCGAAGTATACTCGAACCGTTTCATGTTGCGTTCCCTCCAAATATGGTCAACGCATGCCCAGTTATTATCTTTCATTAGTAAACACACGGATGGGGAGGTTTTTCCCATTAAATTTTATTTTAGGATGAAATAACAAGACTTATATACCTATCAAGTAACAACCATTAGCCTTCTAGTTAAATTTTAAAATTTTCTCATTCTTTTTCCTTTTTATTTTTTGCATATTACTAGTAAGTATAAATGTCAAGGTCGATTGCTATAGTACCGAGTTTGTTCCAATGTTTCTTATTCTTTTTGGTTTGTGTCCTAATGAAATGATTCCATTTGTATGCTTTATCGTTTGATGTGTTGTCGTTTTCAAAAATACAATGTATTATAAAATCATATTAAAATATAACAATAAATTAAATTCATATCCATTATATTAATTATTTAAAAGAGAATTATCAAAACTTTCTAAATTATTGATTAAACTTACTATTAGATAGATATTAGATAATATAAATAAAAATACTACATTTTATTATAAAATTAACATATGTGATATTGATGAATAATCTAATATATGATTTGATGCAAGCAAAAAGTTGTTCGTTTAGGTTGTCCTGGACTTGAGTCCTTGGGGCCGAATTACAAACCTAGAAACGAAAACCTGCAAAAAATACGTTAGCACTCTGATACTCAAGTTAGTAAACATTTGCGGAAAGATAAAAGTTGGACAAAATAAAGCAATAGCGTAGCACGAGAATGCTTAATATGTTAGTGTTTTATGCGTATGTTGTTATAAAAATATAGTACCCTTTACTGGAAGGGGAAGACTTGCTTTTATAACTATGATCTCCCACATGATGAAGAAGTATGACCCCTTTGGGTCAGTAGTTGTTGCAGATACACCTCCAACAAATTCGAAAGCAATTAATGGGGATCTTGAAGAATTGTGCTTGTTAGGAGGCCCTTGTGATCGAATAAGTCTCCTTGTAAAAATACGTCCCAAATTCCTAAAGGGTTGTTGGAGCGCATACTAGATGTGTAATCCTTTGTCATATGTTTCACTAATAGTCTATCTCCTGGGGGGTGAAACCTTCTGGCACTTGTGTACATGGACGCCCCAATAGTCATGTAGGTGTTAGGTAATTCTTCTTTGTGGGCCAGCGGGTCTTTGACACAACCACCATCTTTCAGGACTTTTATTGGGTGCCTGGATCGAGGGTCCCTCCTTCTTGGGCCTCATGCACTTATGAACTCCTTAATGTGCCTTATTCAGAATGGACTTCCTCTTGGACTGAGTGCAAATTTGAGGCATTGTTGTAGTGTTTTACTATATTTTTATGACGTCTGAATGAGTGTATTGACGTTTATAATTAAGATTTTTTCATTATAGATATATAAATATATGGGTATAATTCATTATTTAAGATATTTGATGATTGAATTACTATTTTTTCTAAAAATATTTAAGTTTTAGCATAATTATTTAATTGTAATTTAATTTATCCAAAATCACAAATATTGATCGATAACTCATTTATTCCATACGGTAGTAAACGCGGCCGAGGAGATTTGACTTGCACGCACCAAGTCCCCAGCCAAACCCCCCCACTTCATACATAACTATATCATTATCTCCTTCCTACGGTATCCTCCTCTGACTATAATTAGGGTTCGGCCATTCCTGAAAAGTTTCCCAATACAATGGCCGATCGGAACAATAATCCACCTGTCAACAGCAATTCGGCCG